>NW_022142229.1:0-35733 GCF_007565055.1 Rhinopithecus roxellana | reverse complement strand
GCTGCCTCCCTGCGGAGCCTGTGTGTCCCCAGCGGCTGGTCTGCCTGGTGCCTCCCAGGCCGGTCTTCCACATGCAGCAGGCCCTCTTCCTGGAGCAGGTTTCAGCTCCCATAAATCTGCACAAACCCTGGTCATCCTTAAAGACCAGCTGAAGCACTCCTGTTCCAGGTAGCCAGCCCTAACGCCCTCATTTGAGAGAGCCACTCCCTGCTCATGGCTCCTGACGAACCTTTTCCTTCCTCTACTCTCGCACACCTGAACTTCGCAAGAACTTTGAGCATCCCTTTCAAACGGAGGGGCTGGATCCTGCAGGTGGGTGCTGCGGCTTCTCACCGGGGCTTAGAACTCATGGTCACTGCAGGTCTCTGGGCGGAGGGGCAAGCTCTTAGATGTCCCCATCTCACCCCTCCCCCAGCCTCCAATCCAAAGAGGAATTCGAGCTTGACTTGTTCTGGTTCCAGGACCACGAGGGGCCTCATTTGCTGGTGGGCAGAGTGCTGCATGGGGAGGGGCTGCTCTTCTCGGAGTCCGTCGGGTGCCTGACCTCTCTTGAGGCAGATGGCATTTGTCAAGACTCCATATTTTTCATTGGGATTTAAGGGTGGCCTCTAGATCTCCAGCTGGGACCCAGTGAGCAGCTGCATGGCCTGAGCTGGAGGCCCAGGTCCAAGCCCAGCCGAGGATGCATGGACCTTCCTCTCATGGCGTATGTCTCCCTCATGGGCTTTCATGTGGGAGGTCTGGGGTCTGAGCATTCCTGGGTCCTTTACTATCCACTGGCTAAGAGTGGCCTGTCTTACCAAGTTTCCCAACAGTAAATAGTCATCAAATAGTTGTTGAATGAATGATTGAGGAAATGATTGTTTCACTGAATTAATCCACTGCAGGATGACTTTGGTGAAAGAATGAGCAGGTGACTGTGGGAAGCCATGTGCAGGCGTGCATCAGATAGGCGTGTGCCCTGCAGACGTGTGCCGTATAGGCATGTGCTGTGCAGGTGTGTGCCATGTGCAGGTGTGTGCCATGTGCAGATGTGTGCCATGTACAGGTGTGTACCATGTGCAGGTGTGTGCCATGTGCAGGTGTGTGCCATGTGTAGGTGTGTGTTGTGCAGGTGTGTGTTGTGCAGGTGTGTACCATGTGCAGGTGTGTGTTGTGCAGGTGTGTGTTGTGCAGGTGTGTGCCATGTGCAGGTGTGTGTTGTGCAGGTGTGTGTTGTGCAGGTGTGTTGTGCAGGTGTGTGCTACAGGATGCTCCTGCCTGCCTTGTTCCCACCCAGCCAGGCCCTGTCCTGGGCCGTAGCTGAGCTCCAGGCCTCACCACCTGTCTGGAGATGCTTCCTTGGAGAAGCTGGACGCAGCTGCCCTGGGGGTCTGGCTGCCTTTCTGGGCACTAAGCCTGGATACTTCTCGTTCCTGGGTCTCCATCACAAGCTTTGTATTGTTTCCCACGAATTATACTATTTGCCTGCTAAGAGCTCTTCCTCCTGCAGGCCCCTGAGGAGGCTCTGGTGAACAAGCTGCCCCCACCTCCCAGTAAAGCTCGAACCCACAGCCACCCTGGGGAGATGCTGTGGCCTTGGTGGAAAGCACAGCTGGGAGGTCAGGCAGTCAGGGCTGTGAGGAGGCCCCAACACTCTGGGACTTAGGCAGGCTCACCTGGCCTCCACAGCCAATTGTGGTCAGAGCACCAGCGGTGCACGTGTGCCAGCCCAACCTCCCATTCACGTTCCAATCCCCCCAAATCACAGCAGGATGTTGTTGAAACCTCCTCATTATGGGAACTAACTCTCAGAACCGCCCAGGCAGGCAGCCTGTGCTGCTAATCCTGGCCTATAAGGATGATGCCCGCGTGGGGACTGCAGAGTCCCAGGAACCCCTCCAGACAAGCAGTCCCTAAGGGGAGCCAAGCTCTGTTCTCCAGGTGGGCCCCTAAGCTGATCCCAATCCTATGCAGTTTGCTCTGCCGAGTGACGCAGGTGTGCTATGGCCCAGGTGCCCCGGGCCCCCAGAGGAGCAGGCTGTGCCACCCTGTGCAGTCCAGGGCCCAGCAGCAGTGGCACCCCTGGGAACCTGGGCCTGCCCAGACCCACTGCATCTCAGCCTGCACTGTCTGCGACGGGGTACCCAGGACCCAAGGGCACCTTAATGTCTGAGGGGGCCCTTGCCCCTTACAGCCTGGTTGGCAACTGTCAGGGAAACAGATGGTCATAATCTCAGGGTGCAGGGAGCCCCAGAAGCCCCTTGCCCTGTGTCCCCAGTGGAGACTTCCCACTCTTGCCTCTGGGGAATGTCGTGGCAATGGGCTCCGCATGGCCTGATGGGAGGCAAACGCTGCTTGGGCTGAGTCCCTTGTCAGTAGGGAGCCCAGGTGGGCTCTTGAACTCTGTAGGCCTGGCTGGAGTGGGCTCCCCTCCTGCGGGTCTCTCCCAGGTCTTCCGGATACTTCTCCTGGATCGGGTTCCCTCCCGCTGCCAGGATCCTGGGTATCAGCACCCTGGCCCAGCTCCCTGACAGCGCAGGCAACGCCTGTGCCCTGGGCAAGTACAAAGAACAGCAAAAACAGACCACGACCTGTGCGCTCCACCTGTGCCTCCGTTTATGCCTCACCCGGGCTTGTGCCTCCTGGCAGGCACCTCACCCTGTCTGTGTCCTCCGTGCAGCCCTCGCCCTGGCTGTGCTTCCTTGCAGCCCTTGCCTGGGATTCCACCTGATGTCCAGCCTCCACCTCGCTGCCCTGAGAGGGAATTCAGAGAGCCCTCCGATCTTCATTTGTGTGTACCTACTGGGGTGCAGAACCCTATGCTGGGTTACAACCACAGTGCAAGCTCTTCCTCCCAGAGCCTACACAGGTGTAAGGTCGCATGGCTGGAGGCGCAGGAGGGTGTGTAGGGTAGTCAGATTGGCAGGGAGGTTGACCGATGCCTAACCCCAGTTGGGGCAGAAGCACACTCTTACCCCTTCCTACTCCCCTCCTGGGAAACAGCTGAAGTAGGGCAGCCCAGGGAGGAGGTTGGGTCACAGAGGAGCCCTTCCTTTTGGCAGAGTCATGGAGGAGGGGGTGGGCTCGTGAAAGCCCAGGAAACATTCAGATAAACATGCAGAGAGGCCGGGCAAGGTCTGGGAATGGGTGGACAGGAGCATGGGCCTGGCCCTGATGGGACCTGAGGCCCTGGCAACCCTCGGAAGCCCCACTCTCCTCAACTCTAACGTGGGCTAATGTTGACACAGCTCCCCGGACAGCTGTGCAGCCAGAAGCAAAGCAAGGGAGGGCCTGCATGGGCAGCAGAAGGTGCCTGTGGTCTAGGGCCCCCCATGCTCCTGCTAGGGGCATGGTTAGTTCCCCCATTCAGGTAGGAAAGAACAGAACGTCAGCCTGGTAGTGGCAATGGGATT
Organism: Rhinopithecus roxellana; assembly: GCF_007565055.1. Classification (NCBI taxonomy): domain Eukaryota; kingdom Metazoa; phylum Chordata; class Mammalia; order Primates; family Cercopithecidae; genus Rhinopithecus; species Rhinopithecus roxellana. The sequence goes on along the minus strand of NW_022142229.1, from coordinate 32,338 downwards.
TCTTGTTTGTAATCCTCATTTGATCTTTCAATCATTCATTAAGGTTTATTGAGAATTTTCTATAATGTGGCACAGTGTTCTAGATCTTGAGGATTCTCCCTCAACTGGGAAGAGGAAAAGAGAAGAAGGTGGGCAATACATAGGCCATCAGTGTCCTCTGAATATACTGGAAGGGTTAGAGGCTGGCTGGTGTCATTGGAGGTCAGGGGAAGCCTCTTGGAGGAGGAGACATTTAGGCTGAATCCTGAGTCCAGGCACATGAGGATCTGGTGGGCCAGAAAGCTGCAATGAGGCAGGGGCTCTGGGAACACCTGTGGGGGTCATGATGATGGTGCTGGTGATAGTGGAGGTGTTGATGGTAATGATAGTGGTGGTAATAATGGCGAAGATGATGATAGTGTGATGGTCATGGTATTGATGGTGGTGGTGATGACGTTAATGGTGATGATAATAGTGATGATGTGCTGGTGGGTGGTGGTGTTGATGGTGATGATGGTGGTGAGGGTGGTGATGATGGTGATGTGTGATAGTGATGATGGTGATAGTGATGGTGGTGTGATGGTGATGCTGGTGATAGTGCTTGTGCTGGTGATCGTGCTGGTGCTGTGCTGGTGCTGCTGGTGCTCGTGCTGGTGCTGCTGGTGCTGTGCTGTGCTCCTGCTGGTGCGCGTCTGCTGCTGCTGGTGCTCGTGATGCTGGGCTCGTGCTGGTGATGATGGTGCTCCGCTGCTAGCGATGGTGATGATGGTGCTAGTGATGGTGATTGATGGTGATAGTGATGGTGATGATTGGTGGTGGTGTATCTGCTGTGATGATGGTGATCTGATGGTGTCTGGTGGTGATGATGGTGATAGCGATGGTGTGATGTGATAGCGATGGTGATGCTGGTATGTGATGGTGATAGTGCTGGTGATGATGGTGATAATGGTGGTGATGCTGGTGATATGATGGTGATAGCGATGGAGATGATGGTGTATGATGGTGATAGCGCTGGTGATGATGGTGGTATGATGGTGATAGCGATGGTGATGATGGTGGTATGATGGTGATAGGGCTGTGTGATGGTGATAGTGGTGGTGATATGGTGGTATGGGATGGTGATAGTGATGCTGGTGATGTGATGTGGTAGTGTGCTGATGGTGCTCGTGATGATGCTGTGGTGCTGCTGGTGATGGTGGTGATGGTGGTGATGATGGCTATATGATGGTGATCGTGATGGTGATGTGTGATGGGTGATGTTGGCTCTATGATGGTGATCGTGATGGTGATGATGGTGATAGTGGTGGTGATGATGGTGCTATTCTGTGGTAATGATGGTGAGTGATGGTGCAGTGATGGTGATATGGTGGTGCGGATGGTGATCTGCTGGTGCTCTGATGGTGATGATGGTGATCGTGGTGGTGATGTGATGTGATGGTGCTGTGATGTGTGCTCGCGGGGTGATGGTGCTCGTGCTGTGCTGATGTGGTATGATGGTGCTCGTGCTGGTGCGCTGGTGCTGCTGGTGATGCGCTGATGCTGATGGTGCTCGTGATGGTGCTGCTGGTGCTGTGCTGGTGCTCGTGATGGTGATGTGCTCGTGCTGGTGATGATGGTGATAGTGATGGTGCTGGTGCTATGATGTGATCGTGAGGTGATGGGTGATGGTGGTGATGATGGTTCTATGCTGGTGATAGTGCTGGTGCTAGTGCTGGTGATGATGGTTTATGATGGTGATGGTGGTGATGCTGGTTATATGATGGTGATCCTGATGGTGATGATGGTGATATGGTTGTAATGGTGGTGATGTGATGGTGATAGTGATGGTGCCAATGTGGTGCTATGGTGATATGATGGTGATCTGCTGGTGCTGATGGTTATGATGGTGATGGTGGTGATGCTGGTTCTCTGCTGGTGCTCGTGCTGGTGCTGCTGGTGGCGTGTGGTGGCTGTGGTGCTCTTGCGGTCCTGGTGGTGCTGTGCTGGTGCTCGTGCTGGTGCCCCTGGTGGTGCTGATGGTGCTCTGATGGTGCTCGTGCTGGTGATGCGGTGCTCGTGGTGGTATGTGCTAGTGGTGGTGATGTGCTGGTGCTAGCGATGGTGATGCTGGTGATCGTGGTGGTGATGCTGGTTTTATATGATGGTGGTGATGCTGGTGATAGTGGTGGTGCGATGTGTGATGGTGCTGTGCTGGTGCTGTTGTGGTGGTGATGGTGGTGTTGATAATAGCGGTGATGGTGAAAGATGATGATTGTGATGGTGATGTAGTGAAGGTGATGATAGTGTTGATGGTGTTGGTGATGGTGGTGGATGCCAATGGTAGTGATGTTGATGGTGATGGGTAATGATAGGCATGATGTTGATGTTGACGGTGACGGTGGTGATGATGGTGATGGTGATGATGGTGAAGATTATGCGGGTGATGATGATAATGGTGGTGGTGATAGTGGGGATAATGGCAAATGCAATGGTAATGATGGCAATGGTAGAAGCTATTTATTGACCTTAAATAAATGGCAGCTCTGTGCTAAATACTTTGTTATGTATCAACTCATTTAATCCCCACAATGAGATAGATGTTAATATCTACTCATTTTACAGATTAGGAGACTGAGACCCAAAGGGGGGCAGTCATTGCCCAAGTCCATGTGGCTATTAGTGTTGGAGTCAGAATTTGAAGCCAGGGAGGCTGATCTTGGAACACCTGCTTTCAACAGAAACTTCTGACAAAATACAGTGGACCTCTGTGCCTTCCGGGGTGTTCTCCCAGAGATGCCCCTTCTGCTATCCTGCCTGTGCTGCCCTGATCATTACTGCAAATGGCTGGATTCATCTTTGTCAAGTTTGCACTTTCCCCAAAGTTTGAATTAACCTCGACATTAATTTGCTGATGAAGTGCCGCAGTAGGTCATATAGCATGAGCACCTGTGATTTCCAAGGAAATTATTGTAATGTGCTAAATGGGAGATTTAAAGGTTACTTGTTCCCCTGCAATCTATGAACTGTTATGAAAAAGTCATAACTGAAATAATTGAAGTGTCAGAAAAAAAAGGATAAGAAATCCAATCAACAATTCTCTTATCCCTTACCTATCATACTGATTTTATTTGGTATTTTGGCATTGCACCAATGCTGGAATATTGCTGTGGGCAGAGGGCGAGGGAGAGGGAGAGAACCACAGAAGCACAAGTGCTGTAGCTGGGAGCCTGGTTACTGGAGCGAGCCTGGTTACTGGAGCCTGGGCTCTGGTTTTGTGCAGGGAGTAGGCCCCTTATCCCTGGAGGTATTCCGGCATCCCACGGGTGGTCTCCTGGACGAGGTGCTATGGTTGGTGACCTGAGAGATGCCCAAGGTACTTTCTAGCTTTGAGCTTTTTGGGTTTTGGAGTTTTAGGGTCCTGGGTCCCAGAGAAACAAGTGGCTTCTCCATGGCCACACAGCAACGTCAGCATGGGGTCCAGGCCTTGGCAAGTCTGGTCCTGGCTCATTCTGGCTGAGTACAGGGAAGAGGAGCTGGGGAGAAGTGTTGCAGGTGGGCGGGGGTCAGGCGTGGTGGGGAGTGGAGAGAGGCTGGAGACCAGCCTGGGCTGAGTGCAGGATGAGGAGGACGGCACATGTGCTCAGGAAGCTTTGAGGAGTTAGCGCTGCAATTCACAGGAATGAATAATACATTGAAGGAACATAAATGGCATCAAAGCCAGAAATGATATCTGGCCAGAAGCCCAGAATCTATAAACAGCTTGGCTTCGTCTTGGGGCCAGGTTTCCAGAGAATCCAGGTCTGGGCAGAGCACATCTGGCCTGAGGCTCTGGCCTCCCAGAGGCCAGCATTACAGGTGAGTAGAGTCAGGCAGCCAGCGGTGGGGGCGTGACACCAGCTGACACTGGCAGCCCCCACTGAATGCTCAAACCTCTTTCCTGCCAGGGGCCCGACACTTCACATTCCTGGATTTGGGGGCAGGGCTGTGGACGGCAGGGTATTCAGCATGGCCCTGTATAGCTGCCTCCTAACCTCGGCGTTCAGAAGCATTTGAGGGTCTTGTAATGGGCAGCTTCTCACTCAGCAGGCCTAGGACGCTGCAATCTAATGCCCGCCCAGGTGCTGCTGGCTCTGCTGGTCCTCAGCCTACACTCTGAGTGGAGTCAGATGAGGGACCCACCGACTAACACTTTGTTTCTGGATTCTTTGCCACTTTATACAGGAGAGCTTGTAGTTTCTAAAGCCATTGGTGTCAAGCTGCTAAGATGTGCAATCTGAAGGTTCTGGAACCTGAGACTGGATTTGTCTTGGAGGTGGCATGAAAGGAGAGTGGGGTCTGGGGCAGTAGAGTTCTGGGTTTCAGAATTTGGCTATCTTTCTTTTCTTTTTTTTTTTTTTTTTGAGACGGAGTCTCGCTCTGTCGCCCAGGCTGGAGTGAAGTGGCCGGATCTCGGCTCACTGCAAGCTCTGCCTCCTGGGTTTATGCCATTATCCTGCCTCAGCCTCCCAAGTAGCTGGGACTACAGGCACCCGCCACCTCGCCTGCGTAGTTTTTTGTATTTTTTTTTTTTTTTAGTAGAGATGGGGTTTCACCATGTTAGCCAGGATGGTCTCGATCTCCTGACCTCGTGATCCACCTGTCTCGGCCTCCCAAAGTGCTGGGATTACAGGCTTGAGCCACCGCGCCTGGCTTTGGCTATTTTTTTCTTGCTGTGTGTCCCAGGGCAAGTTAATTAACCTGCCTGAACCATCTTTTTCTCATCAGCATGGCGTATGTAATACTGACGGATAATATTACCTAATTCTATAGTATAGTAATACCTAAGCAGAATCACAGTGATGCCTAAGCCACAGGGGGTGGGAGGAGAATAACGAAACGCACGACAGAAAGTCCTTGGGGATGTAACCTCGAGGCAGGGAGATGAGAGCTGGTTCTTAAGGGCTGCCTTAGGAGGGCTCCCCGGGGAGTGGGCCTCTGCCCCGAGGGTCTGGGCAGATCCCTGCTTCGGTGCCTGGACAGGGTCTGGGAGGGTGGCAGGCCACCCCCTCAGTCACTGGCCCCCTCGTGGCATGGCAATCAGGGGTCCCTGGGGAGCTTCCAGCCAGGAGCTGCCTGAGGTGGGCTCAGGAGGGAGCCTGGAGAAGGGGGCCCATCTGCAAGTTCACTCTAGGGTTCTAGCAGCTTGAAGGAAAACCCCCTCTGCCCTCCCCCAGGCCCTTTGCCCTCGCCAGTGCCCCACTGTCATTGCAGGCATGACAATGTCACATTGTCCCTAAACAGGGTTTGATTCCGCTTTGAGTGCCTGTATCCTGAGTGCAAATGAAAAGGCTCCTATTTCTTATTTATTTACTTTTTCCATAAATACAAGGAAACAGTAAAACTAAAGCCTGTGAAAACAAACCAGCGTATTTCATTCTGGCCTAGGACTTCGGCCTTTGAAGCCTCCCAGCTGGAGGGGAGAAGCCCAGAAAGGGAACCCCTCTTGGATGAGGCTGAGCTGTCATTAAGGTTACTCCAGGACCCGGCAGGGTCCCACCCACCTGGTGGAAAGCCTTTGTCCACTCTTGCCAGGTTCAGAAAAGGAAGGCCTGGCCCTGCCAGCTGAGGGTGCCTCGGTACCCCCCCGCCCCTGCCCCACACTCCCCTGCTGTGACTCCCACCAGGCCTTTCCTGGTGCCCTCCCCACAGCGTCCTCTAAAGCAGAAGACAGGGGCCCATGGTGAACTCTGGGGCCACAGAGGTGAGTTCAGGCCCAGACTGCAGGGCAGGTGGGGGAGAAACAGGAAGTCACCTGCCCCTGCCTGCCCTGCAGTGGACCCAGGGCCAGCCCCCTAGCCATGGCCAGTGGTGGAGATGGGGAGGTATGTTGCTCTCGGGTTCTTCCCTCTCACCGTCCACAGCCACAACGTGGCCACTGGGCTCCAGGTGGCAGCTGCTGCGCCCAGCTGGTGTGCATTTCCCTGCTTTCTCCCTGCAGGGCATCCACACCCTTGCCACCCCCAGGCCCAGGCCCTGCCCTTTCAGGCTGTGGTTTGGGGCCTCATGAGTTTGCTGAAGCAAATGCCAGGCCCAGCTGCACTGTCTTCCCACTTTCCAGATGTGGAGACTGAGGCCAGGGAAGGCAAAGAAATGGCTCATCTCACGTTCCACACTGGAGCGGGGTGGGCTGAGGGCAAGGCCGGGGTCCATGGAAGACGGGAAGCAGAAATGAGGGCTGACGGTGGCACCCAACCGCCTGGCCACAGCTCTCAATGTCAAGGTCAGACGTGGCTTTCTGCAGGAGGATACCAGGTCTCTGGGGTTGTGGCAGGCCCCTCACCCTGGGTGCTCTGTATTCCGGGCCCGCCTCCCCGACGAAGTGTGTGAGGGCTCCTGGTGGCAGATGCTGCCCCTGAGAGCTGGGTGGTCCTGGATAGAGGCAGGATGGTACAGCCAGGGAGAGGAGCGTGGGGACCATGGTGGAGGGGCGGCCACGGGCCCTCCGAGAGCGCTGGGATGGGAGGGATGGGCCTCTCATCTGCTATGGCCTCTCATCTGTGGAGGCTACAGCCAGCTCGGGCAGGGCTTGGCCTGTCCCCTCTAGATCTGTGTGCTGTGTGCAGTCAGGTGGGCCTGGGCTTGCATCAGTGCTGGGTGACTGGAGCCGAGTCACTCAGCTCCTCAGAGCCTCAGTTTTCCCAACTCTAAAGTGACGCAGAACATCCGTTCTCTATCACCGTGTTGCAGGCTATCCCAAAGCGCATGGCCTGAAACAGCCAGCAAGCGTGGGGCGGGGGTCCAGCTCTGAGGCGGCTCTGGATCACTGTCTCTCGTGGGCTGTGCAGAGCCGTGGAACTGGGACCTCGGGCTTATCTGAAGGCTCAGCTCAGGGGATTTGCTCCCAAACTCACTCGCGTGGCTGTCGACTTAGCCCCTTGCCACCTGGGCTTGTCCACAGGGCTATCCCCCAGTGCAGCAGCTGGCACCACCCAGGATTCAAGAGACAGCCAGAGAGCACGGCCACGACAGAACCACAGGCTTTGCAACCGGATCTCAGGAGCCACATCACATCTTCTCTGCTCCTTCCATCCCTAGAATCCAGTCCTGGGTCACGCAGTCCAGCCCATATCAGGGACAGGGGACTGCGCTGGGTACGAGCACTGGGGGCCACCCCTGAGGTACCCGCTGTGGTGGCAGCAGCACCTACTGTGCAGAGTGGCTTTGAGAACTGAGAATCTGCAGCTCAGTACCCAGCCTCCCAGCGCTCGCGGCTCAGAGAGTGTGAGAACCACCTCCCAGGAAGTGTGCTCCTCCTCCTGCTGCATCACGGCTTAATTCCTCAATGTCGATGCCTCCCGTATCCCAGGCTCTCTCTGGTGTTGAGGGACACCCAGATGAATGAGATGTGGCCCTGACCTGGAGAATCCCGCAATTAAAATGGGGCGTGGCAGGTGCTTTGATGTGGGGGAGGCAAAGGGGAGGTGTCCCGCAGCTGTGAGCAGCATCGCATGTGCCCGGGGGTCCCCGGGTGGGCATCCTCCCATCAGACCCCTCCAGTGAGCCCAGCTGCAATGGGACGATTAACCCGTGTTCAGCGCTACCAAGCCGTGAATCTCGGTGAGCGGGTGTGTGCTGCCTCTAAATGAGCCTTATGTAACAGGGATGCTGGAGCAGCTGGCGCCCGCACACAGCCCTTCTTTTAAAATAGATTGCTTGTCTTTATATAGCCCAATGATTCTTTCTTCTGGCTCTGCCGTCTTACAGAGGCTCTGATGTAGGTCAGATATTGCTCGGTGAGAATTAATTAATCTATAATTGTATTGAAGGAAGGGGAGAAAAACAAGTAGACGCTCAGTGCGCTATACGGGTCCGGGAATAAGCTTTGCAGAGGAAGTTTTAGGAAGAGCCGCAACCACGGCTCCCTCAGACTTGCTGGCCCTCACCCTGCCCACCGCCTGCCCAGAGCCCCAGGGAGCACGAGGCTTGGAGTCCGCTCTGAGCTCTGGAGGCTCTGCAGTCCCCAGTCCCAGCAGGGTGGTTACCACCTGGCCTGCTCTGGACCACCCGTGACAGGAGGCCTGTGCTCCTCTGTCACTGCCCGGGTCCTGTTCCCCACCAAGCTGTCCCATCCTGTCTGCCCTACCCCTCCTCCCTCTCACCCCTGAACCCACCTGGCCAGGTGTTTCATCCTTGGGGACGTCCTAAGACCACTGCTGACCTCCTGCTGCGCGAGCCCCAGGCCCGTTCCAGGCTCTCATCTCCCCCAGCTCCCCAGCTCCTTGTGGCCAGAGCAGGCCCGGGTCTCCCATATGCACATCTCAGACCCTCTGTCCGCCTTCCCACTGAAGTCCTACAGGCTGCCCTGGGGCCACCTGGCCCAGGCTGGGAGAGACTTGCTCTGGGAGTCAGGTGCACTCTGGGAGGTTGAGGTCCAGGAAGTCCTGGCCTCTGAGTGGGGGGCCTGCTCTGAGGAGGCCCACACCTTTTCATAGGAGCAGGGCCGAGGGCGCGCTGGGGCGGAGGCACTGCCTCCTTTCTTGGTGAAGCCCCATCCAGGCTGCCCACATTTGGCACTGAGACGCCCCTTTCCCAGCCTCTCACCTGAGCGCCATGGCCCTGGCACTCAGTCATTCAGCAGTCCTTGACTGGGCTCTGAGGATGTGTCACCAGGTGCCTGCTGGCTTCAGAGAGGGTCTGGAACCTTCTGTTACTACTCAAAGCACCAGTCAATCCAGGCTGAGCGTGGGGGTCTCAGGGGCAACAGCAGGGAAATGTCCACACTGAACAAGGACCAGGGCCGGGTCTGTGTCTCCCAGCGAGGCCCTCGGGTTGCCAGTGCCAGCGTTCCCAGGGACCTAGGGGCATGTGTTCAGGGCCCGTCCTCCGGGCCCACTCCAAGACTTCCGTGCCTAGGACAAGGTGCAGGTACCCGGCTCACAATGCGGGACCCTGGGATTCTTGGGAGCTGAGGTGAGTGCTCCTGATTCTGGCGGGAGGTTCTGGTTCCCGCAGCTTTGATGAGACCCAGGGCCCAGCGTCACCGCTGAGCCACAGAGGCAGCCCCTCTGGGAGTGAGTCGGATGCCAGAGGCTCAGGGGTCACTTCATGTTTTTCCAGTGCAGCTCGGGCTGGGGGCCGTGGGACTGTGTCCTGGCTGGTGAGATGTGGCCAACCCCCAGGCCTGTCCCAAGTGGAGTGCAGACCCACAGAGGAGCTTCCCCAGGCTTCTGTCTCCTCCTCAAGACCCGGGCCTGGCCCCTAGCAGGACGCAAAGGCAGAGAGACCCTCCCTCCCCTCCCTGGTGTCATCTGGCCAGGTCTCGTTCCTCCCCTGGGTTGCTGATCCCGGGGAATGCTCCTGCTTCTGGGGATACTTGTTGCCTTGTCTTACACAGAACCCCAAATCCAAAGATGCTCATGAGAGACACAAACTCATTGCCATGGTGGGTTGTGGTGGGTTGAGGCAGAAGGCATGGTTGGCACCAGCTGTGTGCTGCTGGCCAAGGCCTCACCGGGGTCTGCTTCAGCACCCGAAGCTTCACCCTCAGACGCACCTCTTGGTGAGAAGACAGCTCCTGAAGGCCCCCATGGGATGCAGGTCCCAAATAGACCAGGGCGGCCTCCCTCCTGCAGGAGGCCTGTGCAGGCCCAGTGAAGTTGCTTCCATAGCAACTCAGCACCTCAGAGCTGCTCATCCTCCTTTAACAAGTGGGGAAACTGAGGCTTGGCAGTGAGAATTGCCCCAAGGCCTCATGGCTGGAAGGTGACAGAGCTGGGATGTGACCCCACCTGGGTGGGACCCCACCCTCAGGCATGAAGTCTGGTTCCTTCCTCTGCAAGGGGGCGTGGTGTCAACTGCTGTCTGCACAGAAGTTGAGGCTGGATGCACTGGCCACGGGGCCAGCGGGGACTCAGATGAGGGGCTGCACTGGCAGGTGGGAGGGCCCAGGTGAGGGGAGGCACTGACCAGGGGATTAAGGACTCAGGTGAGGGGATGCCTTGACCTGGGGGGGTAGGGACCCAGATGAGGAGATACACTGGTCTAGGGTGGGGCCCAGGTGAGGGGAGGCACTGGTCGGGGCTGGGGGTTACTCAGATGAGGGGATGCACTGGTGGGGGGACTCAAGTGAGGGGATGCACTGGCTGGTGGGGGTGCCCAGGTAAGGGGGTGCACTGGCTGGCACTGGGGGGTACTCAGATGAGGGGATGCACTGGATGGGGGGACTCAGGTGAGGGGATGCACTGGCCCAACCAGCTCAGGGCTCTCAGGTGAGCAGCTGCCCAGGCCTTCACACTTTGGGAGTGGCTGTTCCTTGGCCGAGGGGAATCTTATATTGAATCAGCTGTAAGTGCTCCTATAGAATCTTGGATCCTTCGAGGGAATGTTTTTATCCAGAACAAATTGAGAGGCTCCCCACCACGTTCACTTCACCCCTTTCAGCCTCAGTTTCCCTCCCTGTAAAACGGGGCTGTTGGAAGGACGAGGGAGACCTGGACCCGGAGCAGTGGTGGCTGCCTGCACTGCCTTCTCTGCGTGCACCTCCTCTCTGGAGGCCGGGCCCTGGGTCCTGCCTTCCTCCTCCTCCTTCCTCCTCCAACAGGGAGACTCTGCAGCGCCAGGCTGTGCCTCCTCCCAGGAGTTTCTTTCTTGTTCACTGTCGTACAAATGTCAGGGAAGAATTTAAATGAGGGAAACCACCTCAGAGAGTGTGTGCTGTCAGGATTTCAGGACACTTGTAATTAGGGGTGCAGCGAGCACGGACCATCCTCACAGCGAAGGCAGGGCTGGCGCCAGCGGGCAGGGCTGTGCTGGGGTGTAGGCCCGGGCTGCCCTTGGCTGCCTCTGCTTCCTCCCAGTGCCACCATGACCCCAGCCTCCGGTCTGTGGCCGAGCTGCTCCTCTGAGCTCTGGAGAGGAAGTAGGGGTCTGATGGAGGGGGCTGGACACGCAGACCACTCAGACCCTGCCCATCGCTCGCCCCTCCCTGACCCCTCCAGACACCCCTCGAGGTCTCTGTAGGCAGCCCTGCTAGAGGGGGCCGCCTGTGCGCAGCCATTGGCCATGGCCTTTGCTCGGCCGACCTGAATTCTGGTGCCCCTCCCACCTGCTCTGGAGCCATTATCAGTGCCCAGGCCCCTGGCCCTCCAGTGACAGTGGCTGTCTCTTCGGGGTCGGAGGGTCAGACCCCTTACCTGCAGCGGCCTGTTCCCCCCAGGCCCAGGGGCTGCCTCAGAGGGGCATGGAGACCCAACTCCGGAAACCCGGGGCCAGGAATGGGAAGGGGCAGGCCGGGAAAGGGATGTGGACATCTGTTTGGCGCTTACTGCATGCTGCCCTGTGCTTGGTGTGCATGGTTTCATTAACCTCCAGTCCTGGGCATGGCTCCTAGTCACCCATCTTACAGGGGAGAAAACGGAGGCCCAGAGAGGCTTCAGGTACTGGTCCAAGGACACTCGGGAGGCTGGGCAAGGTGGATGGTCACTGATTGAGTGCCTCTGTGTGCGAAGTTCTTCTGCTCCGGTTCTCGTTGCAGTCTGGCTCTGTCCCGGGGTTCGGGCATGGAGCTTGCTGTCTTCCTCCAGTGCTCGCAGGGGCTGTGGTGAGTTTTGTAGTTTTGGGGGGGCTGGATGCTAGCCTCAGTCTCGAGAGGCTCATGGTCTAGAGTGGAGGACTGGCTGCCACAACACTTTGTGGGCCTAGCTGTCAGGGAGGAGCCCAGGGTTCTAGGGTGTTCGTGGAGCGAAAAAGAGGGCCCGGCAGGCTGCCTGGAGGAGGTGACCTCTGAGCAGTCCTGGAAGACCACGGGGACTGTGGGTAGAATGTTTATGGGTGTCGCAGGGAGTGGGGAAAAGGAAGGGGGCAGACAGCCCGTGGTGGGACCTGACCGGGGCTCCACTGCAGCAATTATGAGCCGCCGGGATTGGAATTGTGGATGGTCGCATTCCACAATCCCCCGGGTGCAGTGGCCCCACCTTCCAAAAGAGGAAACGCAGAGTTCGAGAAGGGCCGGGATTTGTCCAGCTTAGGGACAGATCTGACCTGAGTTAAGATCTGAGTCGAGGCTCAAGGCTCTCCCTTGTGAAAATTAAATGAGATTTAAACCAACTCAGCCTTAAAAAAGCAAAAGCAAAAACAACACCCCCACCCCCCACCCTGCCCCTGAGCTGTCTCCAGCCCCGTTAGGGAGAGTGAGAGAGCAAGGGGCCGCCAGTGAGGAGATGGGGCTCCGTGAATGTAATTAATCACTTTTCAATTAGTATTCAGGAGCTTTTGTCTGAGGACTTGAAGCAGGTTAGTTCCAGATTGCAGCGCCAGGGTTTTCGGATGCATTTTTATAAATGTTGTGAGCCGAAATAGAACGCTCAGAGCTGAGCAGGCAGCCCCAACCAAAGGGAACAGAAATGAAGCCCCACAATAAGAGAAGTGATTGGGAACGGGGGCGTCTTGCCTGACACTCTGCAAATTCCTGAGCTGCAGTGCAGGAAGGGCTGGGCCTGCAGCCTGCGAAGACTCCGGGATTCAGTCGGTGCTCTATAAACGCTCCTGGAGTGCTGAATGCTCCCCGCAGGGACGTGGGTAGGGTATTCTTGGCGGCTCTCAGGGAAGGTTTGGGATTTCGGAAAGGCTGTTCTAAGGGTGCGGGAGCAGGTGGTCCCTGGCTGTCAACCACATTCCAGGAACTGTGTGGGGTGACAGTGACCATATCTCTTAAATCTCCAAGGATGGAAGGTCCCATGAGTACCAGAGACGCAGGTCCTGCTCTCCCATTTCACAGATGGCAGGCTCAGGGCACCCTTAAGGGAGGGAGAGTTGGTCCTCAGTGAGCAAGAGCATCCTGTGAGTGCCAGACAGTGGGTCTGGCTGGAGGACCAGTGCCTGCCAGGAATCGGGGGCCACACACATTCCACTCTATCCAGCTGGCTGTGAGATCCTGGGACCTCCCCTGGCCTCTCTGGGCCTGGGCCTGTAACATGGGAGTAGCTCGGGGTCCCTGGTAGCGCCAGAGCCAGAGCAGGTGCGGGAATGTGCCCATAGCTTCGCCCTGCAGAGTGAGCTCCCTGTGTCCAGGCATCCCTGCAGGTGCTAGGTGACACTCTGCTGTTCGAGAGGACAGACGCACTGCCTGGGTGGCACTCTGCTGTTGGAGGGGACAGAAGCACTACTCGGGTGGCACTCTGCTGTTGGAGGGGACAGAAGCACTGCCTGGGTGGCACTCTGCTGTCAGAGGGGACAGAAGCACTGCCCGGGTGTCACTCTGCTATTGGAGGGGACAGAAGCACTGCCCGGGTGGCACTCTTGGCCAGGTCGTGTCGAGAATCCCTCTCTATTCTGAGACTTGGCTTCTCTAGGCAAGATGCAAAAACACAAATAAGATGCACCCTCCACCATGACCCCTGCCAATGGCTTCTCCACCTGCAGCCACCCCAGCTCCCCCCAGCCACGGGGGTCTCTCTGACACCCCAGGGCCCCGGCACCAGGCTGGGGCTATTTCTGTTCTTTTCCAGCTGGGCCTGTGAGCTCAGGGGATGATGGCCATGGGGGATGTCATGGACTAAACTGTGTTCCCCAAGTTCACATGTTGAAGTCCTAGCTCCCTTAACTCAGAATGTGATGTTATTTGGAAACAGGGTCATTGCAGATGTAATGAGTTCGGATGAGGTCACTAGGGTGGGCTCTAATCTAGTGTGACTGTGTTCTTATAAAAAAGGGCAATTTGGGGACAGGCATGGACATAGAGAGATGCCATGGGAAGATGGAGGCAGAGAGAGGGGTGAGGCTTCCACAAGCTACCGAGTGACAAAGATGGCCTGCAAGGCCCAGAAGCCAGAGCGGGGTCCCGGGATAGTGTCCCTCACGGCCCCAAAGGAAGCGGCTAACCCCTGCTTAAGCCTCATTCTTGGACTTCCAGCCCCTGGGCTTTAATCAGCTTTCTTGCCTGAGCCTCCCATTGTGGGCCACTTTATTACAGCGGCCCCAGGAGATGAAGGCAGCTAGGTGTGCAAGCCCTGGGGTCCCAGTGGGCAGGGACTGAGGGACAGCTTCCCAGCAGGGGAGTGGGGAAGCAGGCACTTCCAGCAGGAAGGGTTTTGGTCTGGGCACCCCTGGCCTGGGGCCAGCCCTGAGAAGCAGGCAGCAGAGGGGCCAACCCAGGCTGCACTGTTGGCCTCTGGGGCGAGGGAGGGGGCAGCGCCCACAGAGTCCAGACTTCCGGGCACTCGGGCTCCTCCTTTAGGGCACATGTGACCCCCAACAAAGGATCCTGGTGAGTCCCTGTGTGAGTTGCAGCCTGGGCTGCCTGCAGAGTAACACGGGCCAGGGGTTTTACAGCAGCGGCATGCTTCTCACAGCCTGGTCAGCTCTGTCTCTCTATTTTGGGAGTGCCCAGGCCCCCGCAGCAAAGGGCCCATCGATCCCTTGTCTCCGAGTTATTTGTGCATTTGTATTCTCAAGATGGAGTTTGACCTTTCGGTTTAACAGCTCGTTTAATTAATCACCACTGCAGAAGACCTGACAAGTTCTTTGTGGCCCTAGCCCGGGTGCCAGGGCCAGACGCTTCTCCTGCCTTCCTTGTCAGAGCTCCAAGTCTGACTTTCCACGTTAATTTCCTCATTACCAGGAATTAGTTTGTAAACAGCGGAGGAAACTTCAAGGTCTTTGTCTTCTTAAGGACACTCATCATTCCCCATCGAAATTCAGAGCAGGAATTTGGACGGTGTCCCAATGCTGAATACTCACCAGCGTCGCGATTATTAATTCTTTTATAAATAACTCGATCTTCATCATGGCCGCATATTATTTATGATAACTGTTATATTATTTAGATGTCATCGGCTCCATGTTAATTACAGCTGCTGGCAGGGTTGTCGGCTGCAGAGAGAGGTGGCCTCTTCTGTCTGGGATCAAGGTGATTCCAGCCCCTGAAGTCCTTTCTCCTCTGTCCTTCCCATAGTTTCTGCTCTCCTTGCCTGGTTTTGGGGGTTCCCAAGCAGCAGCCAGCCAGCTAACATTGTGCAGCCAATAAGAGGATCTCCTAACTGACGGTGTCATGAGGGTCTCTCTCTGCTGTCTAGGGCTGGCCCGGGCCTCACAACCCTGAAATTTCTGCAATGCAAGATAGCAGACGCAGGTGGGTGAAGCTGGACTGAGCTCTTGCTGTGAGGACAGCTGTCTGTGTCCATGGAGGCCCAGCCTCCAGGTTGGTGTGTGAGTCTCCTTTACAGCCCTGTTGGGTGGAGCCTTGCCCATCACCATCATGAGTGGGTCGCAGCTGGTTGCCTAGCACCACCTCCTTCTCCCGAGCCATCCTCCAAAGAGCTACCAGGAACCCGGTAAGACCACACTGTCCAGGGAGCCGGCCACTAGCACACGTGAACACGTCAGTTGAAATGGAAATTAATTCATTTTAAATTCACTAACAAAGGAGACGGCTGGGAAGCTGGGTTTGTACCCCAGTGCCATCTTTCTCCTCGAGGGCCTGCTCCGGCCCGGGGGCTTGTCTTTTGTCATTTTCTTCAATACCAGCTGCGGCCCCGGGAGGTGAAGCCTTGTGTGAGTCGCCGCTATTGGGCTGTGTACAGAGTAACACCGCCCGGACGGCTTACGCGGCAGCAACATACTTCTCAGGCCCCTGGAGCCGGCAAGTCTGGGATCCCGGCACTGGCAGGGCTGGTTCCTCCTGGGGCCTCTCTCCTTGGCGTGTGGACTGCGTCTTCTCCTTGAGTCCTCACACGGTCATCTCTGTGTGTGTGTCCTTGTCTCCTGTCCTTATGAGGACCTTGGTCGGATGGGGTTAGGCCCCCCAACCCCTGTATGACCTCATTTTAACCTAAGTACCTCTGCAAAGACCCCAGCTCCAAATGCAGTCCCATCCTGAGGGACTGGGGGGAAGGCTACAGCCTCAGAGTTTGTTGAGCATTGTGGGCACAGCCCTCCCCCCAGCAGTCATGCTGCCCATTACGGGTGGAGGGTGGTCTCAGGAAGAAAAGTGACCAGGGCTGGTGAGTTAGGAGGCAGTACTGGATGCAGGTGCAGTTTCCAGGAAACCCAGACCCCATGCTCTGGGCCTCAGTTTTGCCACCTACAAGGGCACATTATTACCTCTTTCCCCTGCCAGCTTTGGGATTCGATGAGTGATTCACTCAGTTTCTCAAAGGTATTTCTCCTGCACTCTCTCGTCACTCCCTTAGTGTGCGTGGAGCCTGCCTGATGTGCAGGCATTGCCCTGGGCCCAGGGACCCCTGGGGTGGGCAGGGAGGGCTCCAGCCCTTTTGGGTTTACTGACCGGCAGATGCGGCAAATGGGTCAACAGCAGCTCAGGACAGTGGACAGTGCCAGACAGCCTCGTCCTCACAGACACAGGGACGCAGCATGGGAGATGCTTCCTGGAGGAGGCGTCCTCCGTGGGGACCAGAGGAGTGTGTCTGGAACTCAGGCCTCTCTTTGTGGGAGGAAGGTGGAGTGCTGCCGGCCGCTCTGGGCCCAAGACGAGGACTCACCCCGGGAATGCAGGGGCGTCCTGAGAAGAGCGTGGCCCGTCCAGCCTGTGGGTGCCCCAGCTGGGTATGCTGTGTGGGTGGCCGCAGGTCAGCTGGCCTTCCCGGGGAGGGTCTGTGCAGGCCTCTCCTCCCCCACAGAGCCTCCACCCTCGCCCTTCTGAGTCACCTGATGAATTTGCATGTATTGTTCCTGATGAACCTTGATTGTTCCGGAGCCACGTTTTGAACCACAATGATATGCACCCAGCTCGGCCTCTAACTGAAGCATTCCCGCCAAGATCCCCCCTGGCGTCCCCAGTGAGCTTCCGGCCCCTCCACCTCCTCTTATTCCTCGTTATCAGGTGGCCCTGATATCTCTATCTCTGCTTCTATCTCTGCTCCTCTACCCTCGCTGAGTGGTGTGCCCTCTGTGGGTGCTGGGAGCTTGCCAGCCTTTGATGGCCCTGGAAACGTGGAGGGATTCGATTGCGGAGGGCGACACCTGGGCATCCCCCTGATGGTGGGCGTCTGCCACCCCAGCAGGCCATATGCCTGTTCTGGAAGCTTCCCGGGTTCCAGATGGGGAGGAAGGCTGTAAGGAAGAGTGGTTGGGACAGTGGGGAGGGTGGCTAGTGCTTCCCGAGACACCGGTGAGAAAACCCAGGCTTAGGGAAGCCCGGCAACCAGCTGCTCCCAGGCTCTGGCCATGGGGGTTGTGCCTGTCACCCTCACTGTGTGCTCCAGAGGGGGCTAAATCAGGGGTGCTCATCCCTACCCCAGAAAGGGACTGCATATGGCTCGGGCCTGGCGCTGTCGGGTGAGAAAGGGTACGGGGGCTGCAGCCACAGGAGGGTTTGGGGAAGAGGCTGCTGTGTCTCTCCCCAGCTCCAGTGCCCTCCATGACTCTCCATTGCCACCAGGCCATCTCCACTCCCTGGTCAGCACCCCAGGGCCTGTCGCCCAGGCTCCTCTGCCCCATGGCACCTCTACCTCAGATGCTGAATGGGATTCATGTCTGCTGAGCCCATCCCCCAGGACCCTCAGGCATGGATGCTACTACCCCCATTTCATAGAGGAGGTCTCAGGTTGACCTCCCAGCTGGCATGGGACGAGGGCCAGTGACAGCTCTGGAGAGTGGACAGTGCCAGACAGCCTCGTCCTCACAGATGCAGGGACACAGCACCGGTGAGGGCTTCCTGGAAGAGGCATCCTTTGTCGGGATTGGAGAACTGTGTCTGGACCCAGACCGCGGGGTTGGACCTGAGGGGTTGGCAGACAGCGGAGGTGTGGACACGTCCAGGGAGAGATCACACCCAGACTGATGCAGGGCTCCCAGTGGACGATGGTGCTTTGCCTGCCCAGGCCCAGGCCCCTCTCATCTGCAGCCCTTCATCAGGGTCTCTGCCCTCCCTGGACAGAGGGCCAGCAGGATGGAGAGGGGACACCTGGGCCCGCATGTGGCACTGTCGTTCCTGGGGTGCATGGCCCAAGCGAGTCACTTGTGGGCTTCCCTGTAGCCAGCCGTGGTGGTCCTGGAGGGAGGGGACAGCCCTCCATCGAGGACCTGCAACAGTTTTTGATGTCCCCCTTTCTCGGGGGGCTGCCGAGGGGCTCGATGGAGACTTCTGTGGGGAGACACGGGGGCGTGGTGGCCCTGAGAGCCCTTCCTCCCCAAGGGAGCCCTGTCCACTGGAGAAGGGTTGCCAGGTGCTGATCACATGCCAGGGGCACTGAGCTAAACAAGGTGTGGCTTGTCACCAGGCCTGCTGTGTGGCCAGCAGGGCATAGCTGAGGGCTCTCCTCCTCCAGGAAGCCATCCTGGCCATGCTGGCACACATCCCTTTCTCCTGGATCTCCCATAGCTCTCAGGCCTGGCCTGGGTGCTGGTTACAGGGCACTGGCATCTGGACACCTAGTGAGACTGGCCACGCCACACCCTCCCCATTCATGTCCTCCAGATGCCTCATGGTTCCGGGCTCTTGAGTGCAAACAACAGAAAACCCTTCTCTGTGTAGAAAGGGAAGGAGATGGGCAGGTCTGATTAGCTTGAGGAGTTGAGGGGAGCCTGAAGGAGAGGCCCTAGAAAGGGCAGAGCGCCCCTGAACTGTGGCAGCAGGAACCCAGCAGCTGCTCAGGCCCCCGGGGATGAATTCGCTCTGCTCTCCCTCTATGTTGAGGGTGTCTGGAGAGGGCATCTCACTGGCAGAATGGGGCAGCACGCCGGTCCCCTCTCCAGGGAGGGTGGGGACCTTGAGGAAGGGCCTGCCGAGGAGAGGGGCCTCGGACTACGTGGGCAAAGCACCATCTGTCGGGAGCACTGTGTCCGTCTGGGTGTGTTCTCTCCTGGGGCCTGTCCATGCCACCACTATCTGACCTGATCCAGCCCTGCGGCTGGAAGGTACCACGCAGGGCCGCTAAGAACCCCAGAGGCCTCTGGCTACCTGCCAGCTCACATGTGGGCAGGCGCTGTGGGCTCCCCATGGGCCCCCAGCTTCCCCACAATGGACTTTCTAAGGCTCAGCAAGTCCGCCAGCAGCAGGGGGCAGTGGGGCTGTTTCTCCCTTCCCACCTGCCTGCTCTGGGGGGCCTTGGGCTGGCTAAGGGGCAGGCACCCACGCCTCTTTCCCACGGACCCCTGGTGCTTCCCTTCGCCGCTGACCCTGGAAGTTCATGTAGGTTTTACTTGTAATTTGCATGAGTACATTCGTGTGCTGAAGTCACAGTGGGTGGATTCTCTCTTTAAATTGTGCGAAGTACGTATCTTAAGTTACCACCTTAAGCCTTTTTACGCGTGCAGAGTGGTAGGTAGTGCCCAGCACACCATCATCACTGGGCCACCGCCTCCACTGTCCAGACACTTCTCATCTTGTAAAACTGAGACTTTGCCCCACTCAACACCAACTCCCTGTTCCCCCACCGCCAGCCCCGGTCCCCCCAGGCTCCTCTGTCTCTATTGACTTTGACACCTCTAGGAAGCCTCGTTGACAGGAATCACACTGCATTTGTCCGTGGGTCTGGCTTGTGTCACTCAGCACAATGTCCTCCTCGTTCATGCAAGTCAGTGCAGGGTCAGACTTTCTGAGGCCGAGTGGTGCTCGCCGTCCGTGTTTCTGAGGCCGAGTGGTGCTCACCATCCGTGTTCCACATGCTGCTGATCCTTTTGTGTGTGGATGGAGGTCCGGGTTGCTTCCCGCTTTGGCGGTTGCAAATTGTGTGCCATGAACGTTGTTTGAGTCTCTGCTTCCCATGCTTTTGGGTGTTTATCCAGAAGTGGGACTGCTGGGGCATATGGCAGTTCTGTGTTGAATGTTTTTGAGGAGCTGCCATGCTGTTTTCTACAGTGGCTGCACCATTTTTCATTCCAACCAGCAGTGCACGAGCCTTCTAATTTCTCCACATCCTCGCCGACACTTGCTACTGTCTGTTTTTTGTTGGTAGCCACCCTGTTGGTGTGAGTGGCGTCTCACTGTGGTTTGATCTGCATTTCCCTGTGTTTAGTGATGTCGGGTGTCTTCCCACCTGCACACTGGCCACGTGTGCATCTCTCTGGAGAGAGGTCTAGTCTTGTCCCTTTCTACATTGTGTCTGTCGTTTCCCTGTTGAGCTGTCTGCCAGGTTCCCTCTGGCCCTTCTCTTTAACGGTGAGCTGGGGTGCAGGGGTGGGCCCAGGGGCCCTGCCCACGTGGTGGCAGTGGTTGTGGCAGGCCTGCGTGATGGTGGGGAGGATGACACTGTGGCTGTGGCAAGAGTGGGGGGAGGGGTGACTCAGCTGGCAGCACTGATAATGAGGATGGTGGGGACGGTGATGAGGTGACGAGGTGACAGCGAGGGGTCTGCCATTGATCCAAGTGTGTCCACCTGTTCCCCGGCCCCATGGAAGCTTTGTATGTATTGTGGGAGGATTAAGGGCCCTGCAGCTGTGATCCAGTGAGGGGGACAGGGACAAGTTGGGCAGAGGCAGAGGGAGGATGGATTTATTGAGCAATCGGCTGGACAAGCTGACTCCTCTAGCTTCAGAGGAAATTATAGACTATCCATCAAGTGTGACTACTGACTGAGGCTGAGACTGAGGCTGACATCCTTCCCACCTGTGTTTGACATTAAGGAACCATCTGGCAGCTGGGATTTGCATAAATCTCTGAGGGGCTGGGGGCTGGGATTTAAACATCAGAAGGGAACTCTGGGAGAGGGGACAGCTGCTCCCGGGCAGGAGCCCAGCCTTTGGGGTCCTGGTCCCACTCACCCACCCTTCTGGCCAAGATGGAGAGGCTGCTGCTGGCCTGAGGTCAGGTCATCTGGAAATAGCACAGTTGGTTCTGGGCAGGGTCTCCGCTGGGGAAAGGAGTCCCCCACGGAGTGGAAGCCAGGGCTGGGACCCTGTCTGTCTCTGTTTGCCTCGGGGCCCAACAGTTTGACAGGTCCCCCTGGGCATGGAGGCCAGGAAGGTGCCTCCACCCTCAGAATCCACAGTCTGATGGGGAAGGCAGACCTGTGTCCTGTAGGTGTCCTTGAAAATAGGGGTGCCCCCACACCGACTGCAGCACAGGGCTGGGCCACCGTGGGGCTCTGGGCACGAGGCAGAGCAGGGGCGCCTGGGGCGAGTGGTGGGCACTGCTCGCCGCCAGCCTCTCTCTTGCCTCCTGCCCGCTCCCGCTGCCTGCCTGGCATCTCTGCTCCCACCGCCTGCTTCCCTTTGGCCTGCCTTGGTGAAGCCCTCACCCCACCCCACACTGTCTCCTTTCCTGGGCAGGATCTGTTCATTCGACCCTGTCCATTCCTTAATGTAAGCATCCCGTTGGCATCTGTGGCCCCTAGTAGGTGAGGGTAGGTGCCCAGTCTGCTCCTCACTCTGCCCCAGCTCCTGGCACATGGCTGTTACAAATGCACATCTTGGGGAGACAGGGAGAGCTAAGAGATGAAGACCACCCCTCGGGATGATGGAGAATGCAAGGTCGGGGGAGCCCAGAGGTCCCCTGCAGTCTGCTGAGTCTGTAAGGACCCCCAGGTCTTTTTTTGGTTTTGGAGATAGGGTCTCACTCTGTCTCTCAGGCTGGAGTGCAGTGCTGCATTCATGGATCACTGCAGCCTCAAACTCTTGGGCTCAAGCAATCCTCCTACCTCAGCCTCCTGAGCAGCTGGGACTACAGGTGCATGCCACCATATCCAGCTAATTTTTATTTTTTATTTTATGTAGAGAAGAAGTCTCATTATGTTGCCCAGGCTGGTCTTGAACTCTTGAGCTCAAGCGATTCTCCCATCTCAGCCTCCCAAAGGATTGGGATTACAGGCGGGATCCCCCACACCTGGCCAAGAACCCACAGGTCTTGGCAGTCAGGATGTCCAGGTAGGGTCCTGGGGCAATGGCATGGGGAAGCTGTGGTCATTCCTGCAGATGGTACAGGGGAAGCCACCAGAGAGAAGCTGTGCAGGTCCCCACCACCTGCCAGGGCACTGGAGAGGGCAGGGGCCAGCAGAGCCCTCCCGGTCCCCATCGATGGGCAGATCTTGCATCCCAGCCCCCACCACATGCATTTACAACTTCAGAAAATGTGTGTCCACCTCTCCAGTTGTGGGCTTCCGGCAAGCGGGGCCGGGGTGTGTCCTGTTTGTATCTTCTTCCTCAGATCTAAGTCAAGCCCTGAGGAGAGGGTCAGCTCCCTCCAGCTGTGGAGTGATTGGATCCAGCAGAGCCTGTGGCTGGGGCTCTGGCCATCCCTATGTCACACAGCGAGGGCTCTATCTGCTTCACACCCTGCTGCGAGTTGGGCTCCATCGGGGGGCTCCATTGCCGCCACGGCGTGACATCACAATTCTGCCAGAATCGAAGGCACCCTCTTCATTTCTACCGCAGCTACCAACACAAGCAATGCGGCCAGTTAATGAAGCATGAGGGAGCAACGGCTGCTATCGATCAGAGGGCTCCGAGGGCTCCGGGCTGCACTCGGCAGAAGAAAGTCAATTTTTCCCCTCAGTTGAGTTCCACGCACTTGCACTGAGCGCTTACTATGACCAGGCCTGTGCGTGGTATGTGAGGTGCAGGGTGAGTCCGGCGGGCCAGCCTGGGGCTGGGCGGGAATCCGAAGCTGCTTTTCCTGGTTCCTCACTCTCTGACCATGTAGTAAGGATGTACTGGCCTAGCATCCTGCAGACTTTATCCCACTCAATCCTCAACCCTCCCGTGGCACTCCGGGAGCTTAAGGGATTTGCCTAAGATCAGCCAGTGAGAAAGCCGAACCCCAGAGTATCTGCCTCCAAGGCCCTGGGCTGAGCTGGCACAGGTGCCTTTATCGCAGCTCGGCCACATCCTGCTGGGAGTCGCCCTGGTTAGGTTAGGGAGTCCTGGATGGGGGTGGGTCGGCAGGGGCTAGAGGCTTGGGCACCTGTGTCTGAGGGGACCTGGCTTTTCTTCATGATAATGACAGCTGCCGACAGTGTGGGCACTGATGGAGCCAGGGCCGTGTGCGGAGCCTGGCTGGGGTGGCTACATTCACGGCTCTCAACCGGTGGGCACTGTTAGCTCCCATGTGGGGGACTGGGCACCCCCAGCTCTCACAGCCAGGAGTGGGTGGAGCTGAGCGCCGGGTGTGGCTGTGGCTCGCCCAGCAGGCAGGGCCAGGATGGGCCTGCATCTGTATCCACAGGTCCTGGCTGCCCCGCATGCCTCTTCCTGGTTAGGGAGGTGACAGGCAGTGGCAAGGACTGTTTTCCCTCATTTGCAGCCCCTGCACCCTCCCCAGTCCTCTGCCCTGCTCCGTCCGTCTGAGGCAGCCTCTGCAAAAACAGTTCTGGGGAAAAGTCGAATTCATGGATCAGAGGCCTGGCTGCTCCCCAAGGGTTTTCCCATCGGCTCCTCTGGGCACCCAGGGAGGATGCCTCTGTCCACAAGGCAACTTGCCCCCAGTGACACCTACTGGGTGCAAGTTCTGGCTGAGTGCTGGGGCTGGTGGAAGCTCCTTCGGGTCACCCTAGTTGGAAACTGGAGATTCTCTGTGGTGACACAGCTGCAGCGGGAATTCAGAAGCTACCCTGTGTTTACTTGTGGGGTACGCTCCCCTTCCACAACCTGAGAGACTCTGGAACACCACAGAGGTGGCTTTAGGGCAAGGGTTTGAAGAGTCACCACAGGGCCCTGTGAGAAACTGCCTTCTCCCACTGCGCTGTTCTCCTCACGATCCCCTGCGTATGACATCACCCACTCATCCACACATCCTCCAACTATTCATCCCTCACTCTATCCACCTGTCCATCCTTAGTCCATTCATCTTCCATCCTTCATCTCCATCTCTCTTTCATTCACCTATCCTCCATCCATCTGTCAATTCATCCACCTGTCCATCCATCCATCCTCCATCCTCCATCTCCATCTCTCTTTCATCCCTTCATCCTTCATCCATCCATCCATCCATCCATCCATCCATCCATCCATCCATCCACCCATCCATTCCCATTCATCCACCCTTCATCCTCCATCTTCATCTCTCTTTCATCCATCCCTCCTCCATCCGTCAATCCATCCACCCATCCATCCACTGTTCATCCATCCTCCATCTCCATCTCTCTTTATCCATCCCTCCTACATCCATCTGTCAATCCATTCACCCATCCATCCTCCATCCGTCAGTTCATCCACCTATCCATCCATCCATCCTCCATCCTTCATCTTCATCTCTCTTTCATTCATTCATCCACCATCCGTCAATCCATCCACCCATCCATCCTCCATCCATCAGTTCATCCACCTGTCCAATCTATCCATCCTCCATCCTCCATTTCCATCTCTCTTCATCCCTTCATCCTTCATCCATCCATCTAGCCATCCATCCCATTCATCCATCCTCCATCCCCCATCTTCATCTCTCATTCATCTATCCTCCATCCATCTGTCAATCCATCCACCCATCCATCCCCTGTTCATCCATCATTCATCTTCCATCTCCATCTCTCTTTCATCCCTTCATCCTTCATCCATTCATCCATCTACCCATACATCCTGTCCATCATCCTGCATCTTCCATCTTCATCTCTCTTTCATTAATCTATCCTCCATCCATCTGTCAATCCATCCACCCATCCATCCCCTGTTCATCCATCATCCATCTTCCATCTCCATCTCTCTTTCATCCCTTCATCCTTCATCCATTCATCCATCTACCCATACATCCTGTCCATCCATCCTGTATCTTCCCATCTTCATCTCTCTTTCATTAATCTATCCTCCATCTATCTGTCAATCCATCCACCTGTCTGTCCGTCAATTCATCCACTCATCCTTCCATCCATCCATCCATCTTCCACTCTCCATCTCTGTCTCTCTTTCATCCATCCCTCCTTCATCCATCTGTCCAATCCATCTACCTGCCCTCCTCCATCCATCCCATCATCCAGCCTCTATCTCCTCTCTCTTTCATCCATCCCTCCTCCATCCATTCTGTCAATCCATCCACCCGTCCATCCTTTGTCCATCCATCCTCCATCCTTCATCTCCATCTCTTCTTCAATCCATCCCTCCTCCATTCATCTGTCAATCCATCCACCCATCCATCCTTCATCCATCCATCTTTCATCCTTCATCTCTCTTTCGTCCATTCATCCTTCATCCATTCGTCAGTTCATCCACCCATCCATCCTCTGCCCATCCATCCTCCATCTCCATCTCCCTTTCATCCACCCATTCTCCATCCATCCATGAATCCAGTCAATCCATCCATTCACCAATCCTCCATTCATCCATCCATCCTCTGTCCCCCATCTTCATCTCTCTTTCATCCACTCATCCTCCATCCATCCATCCATCCACCCATCCATCCATCCACCCATCCATCCTCTGTCCGTCCATCCTCCATCCCCCATCTTCATCTCTTTCACTCATCGATCCTCTGTTCATCTATCCATCCACCCGTCTATCCTCTGTCCATCCATCCTCCATCCTCCATCTCCATCTCTCTTTCATTGCTCCATCATCTGTCCATCCATCTATCCATCCACCCACTCACTCATCCAACATTCACCTATTATCCATTGATCCATTTATCCATCCATCCTCTATCCATTTACCCATTTTCCACACCTCACGCACAGAGTCCATTCACTGCCCTTCATGTGTGACCAAGAGAGCAGCTGTGTAGACAGCACTGCACAGCTATCAAGGTGAGAGGAAGGGGGAAGGAGAATAATTCGTCCCTTTGGCCAAGGTTGGTCCCATAGCTTTCACTTTCTCTGTACTTGCACTTGGGGTTGGAGGAGAGAACAGGGAGCATAAGGCAGGAAGCAAAACTGCTGGGTGCCAGCAGCCAACTAGAGTGGGGTGTGTCAGTCTGTAACTGTGGCATTAATTCATCCACCTGACTCTGGGTCAGTGCCTGGGCCCAAGCTGTTGTCAGGGTGCCTCTGGTCCAGAGGCACTGCTGGGTGGCTGTGGGCTGGTGGCTCAACCTCTCTGGTTCTTCATTGTTTCTCTTATTAATTAGGTATAATTAGGACTGCATCATGGGGCCCCTAGAAGATCACTTGTTCCCCAGGAGAGTCAGAAGAGGTGCAACATTGTGGCTTGCTGTTTCTTAGCCATCTTTTGTTACATCTTAAAAATTCATTCTGCATTCTTAATATAGCCATGTTTGTTCCAATCTAAACACAATGTTCTCAATCACTTACCAGGTAAATTACCTCCTTTCCCAGTCTCGTATATTCAGATAGCCCCAGGAAGATGCACCAAGTCTTCCTGGGATCCTTATGCCCCTGCCCAGTGCACAGCTGAGGACAGCACTGGGGTGGGGGCACTGCCAGGCTCTCAGCAGTGCAGGGTGAGTGAGGAGTGCTCAGGACCCAGGCACTCTGTGCCCAGGGCAGGGTAGAGCTGTGGTTACAAGTGATTGTGGGTGCTGAAGGCCAGCTGCAGGTTCAGATCTTGGCTCTGTCACTACTGCAAACACGGATCTCTAATCACTGGCCCATGCTGAGCCCTGGTGTTCTCATCTGTGCAGTGGGCTGAGAGCTGGTGTCTGCTCTGAGAGCTGTCATGAGGATTCCATAGGTCACGGAGGGAAAGTGCTTAGAACAGTGGGGACACACAGCAAGTGCCAAGTAAATGTTACCCAGCGTATTGCTCTGTGTTAGGAGCTCTCCTATGGCCTGAGAGTGGGACACCTTGCTACTTTGTGGCCCAGTTTCCTTATTTTCCAAATTCTTATTAATGAGCTTGTCATTCATTCATTCACTCATTCATTCCCTCTGCCACATGATGGGGCTGCAGAGTTGGCCCCGATTGTGTCTGGAGGAGTCACAGAGGCCGCAGGGCACGGCAGGCAGGAGGAACAGTGGCTGCCCAGGCACAGACTGGGGAGAGCCCCTGAGAGGCCCCCCAGAAGCCTGAGTCTGAGAGAGCGCTGGGCCTGAGACATCCTGGGAACGTCCATTGGCGCCTCCTCTGCACCAGGTTACGGGCAGGAGCCCTCAGGGCCTCCTGGTCTCCCCATGGGCCGTAGCAGGGGCTTGTGTGAGCCTGAGCCGTCTGCAGGGGTCCCACGCAGGGCATGCTTTGTGCTGAGCATGCAGGGATCCGCCCCTCACCTTGAGTAGATCTCGGCTGAAGAGCACGCCCCTTGCCATGACCTGGGTCAGACGATCCTCAGAAAGTGGGGAGAGGAGGCCAGCAGCAGGGACATTTCCTGAGCTGAGAGCCCTGCAGTTACTGCCCCCTGACAGCCGCCCACCTACACACCAGGGCCTACTGACCAAAGTCAGGCCTGAGCAGCACAGCACACACCTGCTTCCCTGCAAATGGGCTGGGCTTCCAGATGGGCCTGCATCTCCCATGTTGACCCCTAAATACATGCTCTGGGCAGCGAGGGGCCGAGGAAGGCAGCAGAGGAAGTAGAAGCTCACAGGTCTGAGAGACCCCACTCAGTCCCACTCAGGGTGAAAATCAAGACAAAACAAGGTTTGGGCGCGGTGGCTCATGCCTGTAAGCCCAGCACTTTGGGAGGCCGAGGCGGGTGGATCACCTGAGGTCAGGAGTTTGTGACCAGCCTGACTAACATGGTGAAACCCCATCTTTACTAAACACAAAAAAATTAGCTGGGTGTGGTGGCGCATGGCTATAATCTGAGCTACTTGGGAGGCTGAAATAGGAGAATCACTTGTACCTGGGAGGTGGAGGTTGCAGTGAGCCGAGATCACGCCATTGTACTCCAGCCCGGGCAACAAGAGCGAAACTCTGCCTCAAAAAAAAAAAAAAAAAAAAAAAAAAAAAAAAAAAAGCAATGAACAGAAACAGCCATGATTCTTGATTACTGGGTACTGGGCCAGTTTCTGGGTGGTCCCGGTGGAGGACCTGTTTCTGGGTGGTCCCGGTGGAGGACCTGTTTCTGGGTGGTCCCGGTGGAGGACCTGTTTCTGGGTGGTCCCGGTGGAGGACCTGTTTCTGGGTGGTCCCGGTGGAGGACCTGTTTCTGGGTGGTCCCGGTGGAGGACCTGTTTCTGGGTGGTCCCGGTGGAGGACCTGTTTCTGGGTGGTCCCGGTGAGGACCTGTTTCTGGGTGGTCCCGGTGGAGGACCTGTTTCTGGGTGGTCCCGGTGGAGGACCTGTTTCTGGGTGGTTCCGGTGGAGGACCTGTTTCTGGGTGGTCCCGGTGGAGGACCTGTTTCTGGGTGGTCCCGGTGGAGGACCTGTTTCTGGGTGGTTCTGGTGGAGGACCTGTTTCTGGGTGGTTCTGGTGGAGGACCTGTTTCTGGGTGGTTCCGGTGGAGGACCTGTTTCTGGGTGTGGGGAATGAACGGAATCAGGTGGTGCCTGGGCAACAGCAGATGGGTTCGGGTGGACCTGTGGTGTGAACGTGTTTAAAGGCTGTTTGTGGTGCATCCTGGATTTGAAGACCAGGCGCCCTTCCTCGTTTAGGAATTCCATCCTTCCCAAGAGGTCCCTCCTACTGCTGATAACTGCCAGGCTTCTAGGCTCAGGTTAGTCTGAGGGCCGAGCCCACGCTTCGCTTATGCTTTGTGCATTTTCCACATGTGTGTGTCCAGGAAGCTGCACAAGGCCTTCAGTCTGGGGACATGCCAGTCCTGTGTGAGGCTGTCGGAGGGAGGCCAGCTGACTCAGCATGGGCCTGGGGAACCCACGGTCCCTGCAAGTCCCCCCAGGCGGACTGGGTTGGGGGCCTATGGAGGTGTGAATGGTCCTGTGACCCCAGCCCCACTGTCTTCCCACTGGGACCATGGCCCGAGCTGCACAGCGTGGTCAGGTTCCGCACCAGCCCTGGTTCCTCCTCCGTCAAGGCACCAAGTGCCCTGGGAATGGAGCTGCTGGCTGTGATTCAGGGCTGCGTCTGCTAAATGGGCCAGGGGAAGGCTGCGGGCCAAGGTCAGAGCTGACACAGCTGAGTGTGTCTGAGACCAGCCCTGCCTGCTGGCTTCCCTCTAGCGCCTGTGTAACTGGACGCTGGAAACATGAAAACCTTGCCAGGTGGGAACAACAGGGAATCTCGGAGTCCCCAGATATTCATAGCTTACTAACAAATTGAGATAAGTTAATTTAAAGCCAATAACAAATAGGTAAAAAGAACAGGAAGAAAACACGCATGTCCCCACAGCCGCGAGTCACGGTCACTCGCGTTTGGGAGTCCCAGCCAACGTGCCTGTCAGCAGCTCAGGTGGACAGAGTCCCCTCATGCACTGCGTTTTGTGCTGTGAAACTGCCATTTGGCGATGGACATTGTACACACGTGCATATATGTCTGTGCACGTCATCCTTTTTAACAGCGAGTGACTATTTCCCTGTATAGATGCTTCACAAAGAAGCTGAAATTTGGAAAATCACCTGTGCCCTCTGAATGTGCACCCTGTCCTCTCTTCCTGGCACTAGCCTTGGGTTCCCAAGCCCCACCCAGCCCGGGGCCGCCCCTTTGATGTGTAACTGGGGCTGGGGTGCAGAATGGGGCTCAGGCCCATAGGCATTGCAGTGGGCTTCCCTTCCACGACATCCCTGCTACCAGCCTCTGGCTCTGAGCTGGGTTCTGGGATGGGCCCACTCTCCCAGGGCAGGCCATTCCTCGGATTCTGCTGCTCACCCCGGGGCGCCTGGGGGTAGCAGGTCCCTGCTCCGCAGAGTGGGATGTAGCCCCCCAAGACAGGAAGCCGAAGGGTCCAAGCTCACCACTCCATGACGCATAGGGCTGACAGTTTCGCTGCGCAGGCCCTGGGAGGACTTACCACTGGCTTCCTGACGGTGAAACTGGGCATAGAAGCACCGCTGCCGCCCTGAGGAGGCACATCCCATGGAAACACAGAGCCTGTCTCAGAGGGTCGCCTCCAGGGTGTGGTAGGCGCCAACCCAAGAGATTCCTGTCCTGCGGTTGTGGTTTATTGGGATGAGAGCGTACTGCTTCCCCCGGCAAGCAAGGAGCAGCAGTCGAGCCGGGGAGTGGTGGGGCCTGTGCTCCTGTGGCGGTGGAGGGGAAGAGCCCTGCAGCAGTGCATGATGGGAATTGCCATTTTCTCACGGGTCTCGCTTGACAGGGAAATGAGAGGAGCAGGCGTGGAGCAGGAGATCCAAAACCACTCCACCTGCCGTGCCGGCATGAGCAGGGTGGGCGCTGTGGGCACCCTCTGCCTTCCAGCCATCCCTCTAGGGGGTTTAGTCAGCACCAGCTGGAGGGGAGGCAGGTGGAGGGCAGCTGCTCACAGGCTCCGGGCGGCAGGCGCGGGGGCCTCTCCCCTCACTGGTGAGAGGCCAAAGAAAGAAAGAAAACGCTGCAGTGCAGAGGAAAGGGAATGTGTCCTGAAGACAGGAGAACAGCAGAGCTCTGAGAAGGATTCACAACCGAAACAAACATCCCGCGTGGCACACGGAATGCCGGCACTGCTGTCTCCATCGCAGCACTGTTCACAACAGCAAGGACACAGAATCCACCCGGGGCCCATAGCAGTTGATCGGATAAGGAGAATGTGGTCCATGTCCGCCACGGAATACTCTACAGCCATAAAAAAGAACGAAATCATGGCCTTGGTAGCAACAGGGTTGCAGCTGGAGGCCACTGTCTTAAGTGAATTAAATCAGAAACAGGAAGCCAAATACCACCTGTTCTCACTTATAAGCGGGAGCTAAACGTCGGGTACACACGGACATAAAGATGGGATCCACAGACACCGGGGACTTCAAAGGTGGGGAGGGAGGGAGAGGGGCAAGGGTGGAAAAGCTGTGTTCACTGTTTGGATGATGGGTTCAATAGAATCCCAAACCCCAGCATCATGCAATATACCTGTGTAAGAAACCTGAATCTCAAACAAACAAACAAAAAATACTAAAAAGAAATGTTTGCTCCGAAGCAGGAGCAGTTGCCTAGAAGGGAACTGAGCGTGAAGGAAGTTGAGTGGGACCTCAGTTGTAGGAGTTCAAGTTCTAGGCAGTGGTGGACTGGACACCCACACGGGCAGCGGAGGGCAGTGCAGCAGGGCAGAAGGTCATCCTTGGGGCATGCAGGCATGCGGACCCTCCAGCTCCAGAGGAGAGGGAGAGACCGAACGCCAGAGCTGCAGATGCAATCTGAGGTGACAGGCGGCCTTCAGGAGGACGTTGGAGCAGTGAATAGAAGGAAAAACCCCCGTGTCTGGGAAGTGAGCACACCGGAGCCGCCCAGAGCCCCACACAGGTGCATGGGCAGGTGCACCGGCCATGAAAGGAGCCCATGCCTCCAGAAATGTGCTGGCAAGATCTTCAAATTTTAAAGATAAATAAAAAGAATTCAGTAAGTATCTGGACAGAAAACACAAAACCACGTTCTGTACTAATGACCAGACCTCAGTTTGTCCTCAGTCTTCTCTGCAAAATGGCGTGGTCTGAGGAATGGCATGGAACATACGTGCGAGTGGCAAGGAGAGTGGGCAGTGTTGGCCTTGCATGGAGCCCGCGGCGGTTCTGGGGTTTGGGAGCAGCTAGCCCCCAGTGTGGCACGCATGCATTGGGAAACTCTTCCACCCTGCGCTGGGCTGGAATTAAATTGCTGAGGCAAACTGAAAGAAAAAGTCAGAACTGTCGATATCTGTCCGGTTTCTAAGCCTGTGACATCCTTCTGGCAGGGAGGGACTGAGGCTGTGGGTCCCTCCACAGGTCTGCACCCAAGCCTTCCACCTGGAAGAAGCATCTGACTCGCCTGGGCCTGCAATGCGGCGTAAGATGGGGAGGGCCCCGGGTGAAGCGCTTTCGGGGTGCACCTGTGGCCTCCAGGTTACCCTGCAAAAGCACAAGTTCCTCCTGAAAAATACTCTCGCAGGAAGGGCTTGTCAAGGGATCCAATTAAATATAATTGCAACGATGCATTTATTTTCATTAAAAAGCTAAGCCTAGAAAAACATTTTGAAAACTGTTGAGTGTCGCCATCTCAGGGCAGCGGGAACGAGTGGTGAGCGCCTTCCCACTTCTCGGTGCTTGACTTTTGTTGATGTTGTTAATGGGGCATGCTGCTATTTGCAGAAAAATGCTCAAGACAAAAAGAACATTGATCTTTTACTTGCCCATAATTTATTAATTCACTAGACATTTCATGACCTCTTTTTTCCTTCCTGGAAGCCACAGAATACAGAACAGGACAGAGTCTTTCTGGCGTGTCCAGGCAAGTACAGTAGAGTGGACTCGGGTGACGTGAGCTCCCAGGGGACTGGGCAGTTTACAGCATGTCCTGGAGCTGAGCAGGGAGCCTGGGAGGGGCAGTGAAGACCCATCCTGACCCAACACATGGCAGCACTTGGCTTGAGTGTCCTACGCTTCCAAGGTTTACACTAGCAAGTCCCTGTGCCTCTTCAAGATTTCAAGTCTCCTCATGAGCCTTGGGTGCCAGCTACCAACGGTGTGCAGGCCTTGGGAGGCCAGGCAAGAATGGAGGGGGAGGGCCTTGTTGCCTGCCAGGGGCTGCTGTGCCAGCCCCTCCATCCCA
>NW_022142228.1:0-60952 GCF_007565055.1 Rhinopithecus roxellana | reverse complement strand
AGCTTTCTGAGAAACTGCATTGCCATGTGTGAATGCAACTCACAGAGTTACAGTTTCTCTTCAGTGATCAGTTTTTAACACAGTTTTCTGGAAATCTGCAATTTGGTATTTCATTGCCGAATGAACTTTACGGTGACAAAGGAAATATCCACAGACGAAAACTGGAAAGAAGCTTTCTTAGAAACTTCTTGGTGATGTGTGAATTCATCTCAGAGAGTTACACTTATGTTTGGAGGAGCAGTCCATTAACACTGTCTTTGAGGAAACTGAGAAGGGCTTCCTTGGATCGCATTGAGGCCTACGCTGATAAACGAAATTTCATCCGTTCAAAACGTGAAAGAAGCTCTCTGAGAAACTTCTTTCTGATCTGTGAATTCATCTCACGTAGCTACAAGCTATGCCTCAAGAAGCAGTTTGCTAACACTCTTTTCGTGGAACTGGAAAGTGATATTTGGTAGCCATAGGGGCCCATGGTGAAAAAGGAAATGTCCTCACATAGTAACTACAGATAAACTTTCTGAGAGATTGCTTTCTTGATGTGTGAACTTCATCACACAGAGTTCCACACTCCCTTCGT
This sequence comes from Rhinopithecus roxellana, assembly GCF_007565055.1. Classification (NCBI taxonomy): domain Eukaryota; kingdom Metazoa; phylum Chordata; class Mammalia; order Primates; family Cercopithecidae; genus Rhinopithecus; species Rhinopithecus roxellana. Next base: position 60,375 of record NW_022142228.1, on the reverse strand, counting down.
GCAACAGTTTGCTAACAATGTTCTCGTGGATTCTGTAAAGGTCTATTTGGAGGCTCATTGAGGGCTAGGGTGAAAAAGGAATTATCCTCACATAACAACTAAAGAGAAGCTTTCTGAGAAACTGCATTGCCATGTGTGAATGCAACTCACAGACTTACACGTTTCTCTTAAGAGATCAGTTTGTTAACACCGTTTTCTTTAAATCTCCAATTTGGTATTTCATAGCGCAATGAACCTTACGGTGACAAAGGAAATATCCACAGATGAAACTAGAAAGAAGCTTTCTTAGAAACTTCTTGGTGATGTGTGAATTCATCTCGCAGAGTTACATTTCCGTTTCGTGGAGGCAGTCCATTAACACTGTCTTTGAGGGAAGCTTAGAAGGGCTTCCTTGGATCTGCATTGAGGCCTATGCTGATAAAGAATATTTCATCCGTTCAAACGTGAAAGAAGCTTTCTGAGAAACTTCTTTCAGATCTGTGAATTCACCTCACAGAGTTACAACCCTATGAATCCAGAAACTGTTTGCTAACACTCTTTTCGTGGAATCTGGAAAGTTATATTTGGTAGCCCCTAGTGGCTCATGGTGAATAAGGAATTGTCCTCACATAATAACTACAGAGATACCTTCTGAGAGATTGCTTTCTGATGTGTGACTTCATCACACAGAGTTCTACCCTTCGCTTCTTGGAACAGTTTGCTAACACTGTTCTCGTGGATTCTGCAAAGCTATATTTGAGAGCTCATTGAGGGCTAGGGTGAAAAAGCAATTATCATAACAGAATAACTAAAGAGAAGCTTTCCGAGAATCTGCATTGCCATGTGTGAATGCAACTCACAGAGTTACACGTTTCTCGTCAGTGATCAGTTGTTAACACAGTTTTCTGGAATCTGCAATTTGGTATTTCATAGCGCAATGAACCTTACGGTGACAAAGGAAATATGCACTAGATGAAACTAGAAGAAGCTTTCCTAGAAACTTCTTGGCGATGTGTGAATTCATCTCACAGAGTTACACTTATGTATCGTGGAGCAGTGCATTAACACTGTCTTTGAGGAAGCCTGAGAAGGGGTTCCTTGGATCGCATTGAGGCCTACGCTGATAAAGGAAATTTCATCCGTTCTAAAACGTGACAGAAGCTTTCTGAGAAACTTCTTTCTAGATCTGTGAATTCATCTCAAGAGTGTTACAACCTATGCCTCAAGAAGTAGTTTGCTAACACTCTTTTCGTGGAATCTGGAAAGTGATATTTGGTAGCCCACAGGGGCCCATGGTGAAAAAGGAAATGTCCTCACATAATAACTACAGAGAAACTTTCTGAGAGATTGCTTTCTAATGTGTGACTTGATCACACAGAGTTTCCATCCTTCCCTTCTTGGAACAGTTTGCTAAAACTGTTCTCGAGGATTCTGCAAAGGTATATTTTGGGAGCTCATTGAGGGCTAGGGTGAAAAAGGAATTATCCTCACATAATACTAAGATGAAGCTTTCTGAGAAACCGCATTGCCATGTGTGAAAGCAACTCACGGAGTTACACGTTTCTCTTGGTGATCAGTTTGTTAACACAGTTTTCTGGAAATCTGCATTTTGGTATTTCATAGCACAATGAACCTTACGGTGACAAAGGAAATATCCACAGATGAAAAGTAGAAAGAAGGTTTCTTAGAAACTTCTTGGTGATGTGTGAATTCATCTCACAGAGTTACACTTATGTTTCGTGGAGGAGTCCATTAACACTGTCTGAGGAACCTGAGAAGGGCTTCCTTGGATCGCATTGAGGCCTACGCTGATAATGGAAATTTCATCCGTTCAAAACGTGAAAGAAACTTTCTGAGAACTTCTTTCCTGATCTGTGAATTCATCTCAAAGAGTTACACTTATATTTCGTGGAGCAGTCCATTAACACTGTCTTTGTGGAAGCTGAGAAGGGCTTCCTTGGATCGCATTGAGGCCTACGCTGATAAAGGAAATTTCATCCGTCCAAAACGTGAAAGAAGCTTTCTGAGAAACTTCTTTCTGATCTGTGAATTCATCTCACAGAGTTACAACCTATGCCTCAAGAAGCAGTTTGCTAACACTCTTTCGTGCAATCTGGAAAGTGATATTTGGTAGCCCATAGGGGCCCATAGTGAAAAAGGCAATGTCCTTACATCATAACTACAGAGAAACTTTCTGAGAGATTGCTTTCTGATGTGTGACTTCATCACACAGAGTTCCACACTGTCCCTTCTTGGAACAGTTTGCTAACACTGTTGTCGTGGATTCCTGCAATGATATATTTGGGAGCTCATTGATGGCTAGGGTGAAAAAGGAATTATCCTCACATAATAACTACAGAGAAGGTTTCTGAGAAGCTGCATTGCCATGTGTGAATGCAACTCACAGAGTTACACGTTCCTCTTCAGTGTTCAGTTTGCTAACACAGTTTTCCGGAAATCTGCAATTTGGTATTTCAGAGCGCAATGGAACCTTACGGTGACAAAGGAAATATGCACAGATAAAAAGTAGAAAGAAGCTTTCTTAGAAACTTCCAGATGATGTGTGAATTCATCACACAGAGTTACACTTATGTTTCGTGGAGCAGTCCATTAACACTGTCTTTGAGGAAGCTGAGAAGGGCTTCCTTGGATCGCATTGAGGCCTACGCTGATAAAGGACATTTCATCCGTTAAAAACGTGAAAGAAGCTTTCTGAGAAACTTCTTTCTGATCTGTGATTCATCTCACAGAGTTACAACCTATGCCTCAAGAAGCAGTTTGCCAACACCCTTTTCGTGGAATCTGGAAAGTGATATTTGGTAGCCCATAGGGGCCCATGGTGAAAAAGGAAATGTCCTCACACAATAACTACAGAGAAACTTTCTGAGAGATTGCTTTCTGATGTGTGACTTCATCACACAGAGTTCCACCCTTCCCTTCTTGGAACAGGTTGCTAACACTGTTGTTGTGGATTCTGCAAAGGTATATTTGGGAGCTCATTGAGGGCTAGGGTGAAAAAGGATTTATCCTCATATAATAACTAAAGAGAAGCTTTCTGAGACACTGCATTGCCATGTGTGAATGCAACTCACAGAGTTACAGGTTTCTCTTCAGTGATCAGTTTGTTAACACAGTTTTCTGGAAATCTGCACTTTGGTATTTCATAGCCGAATGAACCTTACGGTGACAAAGCAAATATCCACTGAAGAAAACTGGAAAGAAGCTTTCTTAGAAACTTCTTGGTGATGTGTGAATTCATCTCACAGAGTTACACTTATGTTTCGTGGAGCAGTCCATTAACACTGTCTTTGAGGAAGCTGAGAAGGGCTTCCTTGGATCGCATTGTGGCCTACGCTGATGAAGGAAATTTCATCCGTTCAAAACTTGAAAGAAGCTTTCTGAGAACTTCTTTCTGATCTGTGAATTCATCTCACAGAGTTACAACCTATGCCTCAAGAAGCAGTTTGCCAACACTCTTTTCGTGGAATCTGGAAAGTGATATTTGGTAGCCCCTAGGGGCCCATGGTGAAAAAGGAAATGTCCTCACATCATAACTACAGAGAAACTTTCTGAGAGATTGCTTTCTGATGTGTGACTTCATCCCACAGAGTTCCACCCTTCCCTTCTTGGAACAGTTTGCTAACACTGTTCTCGTGGATTCTGCAAAGGTATATTTGGGAGCTCACTGAGGGGCTAGGGTGAAAAAGGAATTATCCTCTCATACCAACTAAAGAGAAGCTTTCTGAGAAACTGCATTGCCATGTGTGAATGCAACTCACAGAGTTACAGGTTTCTCTTCAGTGATCAGTTTGTTAACACAGTTTTCTGGAAATCTGCAATTTGGTATTTCATTGCCAGAATGAACTTTACGGTGACAAAGGAAATATCCACAGACGAAAACTGGAAAGAAGCTTTCTTAGAAACTTCTTGGTGATGTGTGAATTCATCTCAGAGAGTTACACTTATGTTTGGAGGAGCAGTCCATTAACACTGTCTTTGAGGAAACTGAGAAGGGCTTCCTTGGATCGCATTGAGGCCTACGCTGATAAACGAAATTTCATCCGTTCAAAACGTGAAAGAAGCTCTCTGAGAAACTTCTTTCTGATCTGTGAATTCATCTCACGTAGCTACAAGCTATGCCTCAAGAAGCAGTTTGCTAACACTCTTTTCGTGGAATCTGGAAAGTGATATTTGGTAGCCCATAGGGGCCCATGGTGAAAAAGGAAATGTCCTCACATAGTAACTACAGATAAACTTTCTGAGAGATTGCTTTCTGATGTGTGACTTCATCACACAGAGTTCCACACTTCCCTTCTTGCAACAGTTTGCTAACACTGTTCTCGTGGATTCTGTAAAGGTCTATTTGGGAGCTCATTGAGGGCTAGGGTGAAAAAGGAATTATCCTCACATAACAACTAAAGAGAAGCTTTCTGAGAAACTGCATTGCCATGTGTGAATGCAACTCACAGACTTACACGTTCTCTTAAGAGATCAGTTTGTTAACACCGTTTTCTTTAAATCTCCAATTTGGTATTTCATAGCGCAATGAACCTTACGGTGACAAAGGAAATATCCACAGATGAAAACTAGAAAGAAGCTTTCTTAGAAACTTCTTGGTGATGTGTGAATTCATCTCGCAGAGTTACATTTCCGTTCGTGGAGCAGTCCATTAACACTGTCTTTGAGGAAGCTTAGAAGGGCTTCCTTGGATCGCATTGAGGCCTATGCTGATAAAGAATATTTCATCCGTTCAAAACGTGAAAGAAGCTTTCTGAGAAACTTCTTTCAGATCTGTGAATTCACCTCACAGAGTTACAAACTATGAATCCAGAAACTGTTTGCTAACACTCTTTTCGTGGAATCTGGAAAGTTATATTTGGTAGCCCCTAGTGGCTCATGGTGAATAAGGAATTGTCCTCACATAATAACTACAGAGATACCTTCTGAGAGATTGCTTTCTGATGTGTGACTTCATCACACAGAGTTCTACCCTTCGCTTCTTGGAACAGTTTGCTAACACTGTTCTCGTGGATTCTGCAAAGCTATATTTGAGAGCTCATTGAGGGCTAGGGTGAAAAAGCAATTATCATAACAGAATAACTAAAGAGAAGCTTTCCGAGAATCTGCATTGCCATGTGTGAATGCAACTCACAGAGTTACACGTTTCTCGTCAGTGATCAGTTTGTTAACACAGTTTTCTGGAAATCTGCAATTTGGTATTTCATAGCGCAATGAACCTTACGGTGACAAAGGAAATATGCACAGATGAAAACTAGAAAGAAGCTTTCCTAGAAACTTCTTGGCGATGTGTGAATTCATCTCACAGAGTTACACTTATGTATCGTGGAGCAGTGCATTAACACTGTCTTTGAGGAAGCTGAGAAGGGGTTCCTTGGATCGCATTGAGGCCTACGCTGATAAAGGAAATTTCATCCGTTCTAAACGTGACAGAAGCTTTCTGAGAAACTTCTTTCAGATCTGTGAATTCATCTCAGAGTGTTACAACCTATGCCTCAAGAAGTAGTTTGCTAACACTCTTTTCGTGGAATCTGGAAAGTGATATTTGGTAGCCCACAGGGGCCCATGGTGAAAAAGGAAATGTCCTCACATAATAACTACAGAGAAACTTTCTGAGAGATTGCTTTCTAATGTGTGACTTGATCACACAGAGTTCCATCCTTCCCTTCTTGGAACAGTTTGCGAAAACTGTTCTCGAGGATTCTGCAAAGGTATATTTGGGAGCTCATTGAGGGCTAGGGTGAAAAGGAATTATCCTCACATAATAACTAAAGAGAAGCTTTCTGAGAAACCGCATTGCCATGTGTGAAAGCAACTCACGGAGTTACACGTTTCTCTTTGGTGATCAGTTTGTTAACACAGTTTTCTGGAAATCTGCATTTTGGTATTCATAGCACAATGAACCTTACGGTGACAAAGGAAATATCCACAGATGAAAAGTAGAAAGAAGGTTTCTTAGAAACTTCTTGGTGATGTGTGAATTCATCTCACAGAGTTACACTTATGTTTCGTGGAGGAGTCCATTAACACTGTCTTGAGGAACCTGAGAAGGGCTTCCTTGGATCGCATTGAGGCCTACGCTGATAAGGGAAATTTCATCCGTTCAAAACGTGAAAGAAACTTTCTGAGAAACTTCTTTCTGATCTGTGAATTCATCTCAAAGAGTTACACTTATATTTCGTGGAGCAGTCCATTAACACTGTCTTTGTGGAAGCTGAGAAGGGCTTCCTTGGATCGCATTGAGGACTACGCTGATAAAGGAAATTTCATCCGTCCAAAACGTGAAAGAAGCTTTCTGAGAAACTTCTTTCTGATCTGTGAATTCATCTCACAGAGTTACAACCTATGCCTCAAGAAGCAGTTTGCTAACACTCTTTTCGTGCAATCTGGAAAGTGATATTTGGTAGCCCATAGGGGCCCATAGTGAAAAAGGCAATGTCCTTACATCATAACTACAGAGAAACTTTCTGAGAGATTGCTTTCTGATGTGTGACTTCATCACACAGAGTTCCACACTTCCCTTCTTGGAACAGTTTGCTAACACTGTTGTCGTGGATTCTGCAATGATATATTTGGGAGCTCATTGATGGCTAGGGTGAAAAAGGAATTATCCTCACATAATAACTACAGAGAAGGTTTCTGAGAAGCTGCATTGCCATGTGTGAATGCAACTCACAGAGTTACACGTTCCTCTTCAGTGTTCAGTTTGCTAACACAGTTTTCCGGAAATCTGCAATTTGGTATTTCATAGCGCAATGAACCTTACGGTGACAAAGGAAATATGCACAGATAAAAAGTAGAAAGAAGCTTTCTTAGAAACTTCCAGATGATGTGTGAATTCATCACACAGAGTTACACTTATGTTTCGTGGAGCAGTCCATTAACACTGTCTTTGAGGAAGCTGAGAAGGGCTTCCTTGGATCGCATTGAGGCCTACGCTGATAAAGGACATTTCATCCGTTAAAAACGTGAAAGAAGCTTTCTGAGAAACTTCTTTCTGATCTGTGAATTCATCTCACAGAGTTACAACCTATGCCTCAAGAAGCAGTTTGCCAACACTCTTTTCGTGGAATCTGGAAAGTGATATTTGGTAGCCCTTAGGGGCCCATGGTGAAAAAGGAAATGTCCTCACACAATAACTACAGAGAAACTTTCTGAGAGATTGCTTTCTGATGTGTGACTTCATCACACAGAGTTCCACCCTTCCCTTCTTGGAACAGGTTGCTAACACTGTTGTTGTGGATTCTGCAAAGGTATATTTGGGAGCTCATTGAGGGCTAGGGTGAAAAAGGATTTATCCTCATATAATAACTAAAGAGAAGCTTTCTGAGACACTGCATTGCCATGTGTGAATGCAACTCACAGAGTTACAGGTTTCTCTTCAGTGATCAGTTTGTTAACACAGTTTTCTGGAAATCTGCACTTTGGTATTTCATAGCCGAATGAACCGTACGGTGACAAAGCAAATATCCACTGAAGAAAACTGGAAAGAAGCTTTCTTAGAAACTTCTTGGTGATGTGTGAATTCATCTCACAGCATTACACTTATGTTTCGTGGAGCAGTCCATTAACACTGTCTTTGAGGAAGCTGAGAAGGGCTTCCTTGGATCGCATTGTGGCCTACGCTGATGAAGGAAATTTCATCCGTTCAAAACTTGAAAGAAGCTTTCTGAGAAACTTCTTTCTGATCTGTGAATTCATCTCACAGAGTTACAACCTATGCCTCAAGAAGCAGTTTGCCAACACTCTTTTCGTGGAATCTGGAAAGTGATATTTGGTAGCCCCTAGGGGCCCATGGTGAAAAAGGAAATGTCCTCACATCATAACTACAGAGAAACTTTCTGAGAGATTGCTTTCTGATGTGTGACTTCATCCCACAGAGTTCCACCCTTCCCTTCTTGGAACAGTTTGCTAACACTGTTCTCGTGGATTCTGCAAAGGTATATTTGGGAGCTCACTGAGGGCTAGGGTGAAAAAGGAATTATCCTCTCATACCAACTAAAGAGAAGCTTTCTGAGAAACTGCATTGCCATGTGTGAATGCAACTCACAGAGTTACAGGTTTCTCTTCAGTGATCAGTTTGTTAACACAGTTTTCTGGAAATCTGCAATTTGGTATTTCATTGCCGAATGAACTTTACGGTGACAAAGGAAATATCCACAGACGAAAACTGGAAAGAAGCTTTCTTAGAAACTTCTTGGTGATGTGTGAATTCATCTCAGAGAGTTACACTTATGTTTGGAGGAGCAGTCCATTAACACTGTCTTTGAGGAAACTGAGAAGGGCTTCCTTGGATCGCATTGAGGCCTACGCTGATAAACGAAATTTCATCCGTTCAAAACGTGAAAGAAGCTCTCTGAGAAACTTCTTTCTGATCTGTGAATTCATCTCACGTAGCTACAAGCTATGCCTCAAGAAGCAGTTTGCTAACACTCTTTCGTGGAATCTGGAAAGTGATATTTGGTAGCCCATAGGGGCCCATGGTGAAAAAGGAAATGTCCTCACATAGTAACTACAGATAAACTTTCTGAGAGATTGCTTTCTGATGTGTGACTTCATCACACAGAGTTCCACACTTCCCTTCTTGCAACAGTTTGCTAACACTGTTCTCGTGGATTCTGTAAAGGTCTATTTGGGAGCTCATTGAGGGCTAGGGTGAAAAAGGAATTATCCTCACATAACAACTAAAGAGAAGCTTTCTGAGAAACTGCATTGCCATGTGTGAATGCAACTCACAGACTTACACGTTTCTCTTAAGAGATCAGTTTGTTAACACCGTTTTCTTTAAATCTCCAATTTGGTATTTCATAGCGCAATGAACCTTACGGTGACAAAGGAAATATCCACAGATGAAAACTAGAAAGAAGCTTTCTTAGAAACTTCTTGGTGATGTGTGAATTCATCTCGCAGAGTTACATTTCCGTTTCGTGGAGCAGTCCATTAACACTGTCTTTGAGGAAGCTTAGAAGGGCTTCCTTGGATCGCATTGAGGCCTATGCTGATAAAGAATATTTCATCCGTTCAAAACGTGAAAGAAGCTTTCTGAGAAACTTCTTTCAGATCTGTGAATTCACCTCACAGAGTTACAACCTATGAATCCAGAAACTGTTTGCTAACACTCTTTTCGTGGAATCTGGAAAGTTATATTTGGTAGCCCCTAGTGGCTCATGGTGAATAAGGAATTGTCCTCACATAATAACTACAGAGATACCTTCTGAGAGATTGCTTTCTGATGTGTGACTTCATCACACAGAGTTCTACCCTTCGCTTCTTGGAACAGTTTGCTAACACTGTTCTCGTGGATTCTGCAAAGCTATATTTGAGAGCTCATTGAGGGCTAGGGTGAAAAAGCAATTATCATAACAGAATAACTAAAGAGAAGCTTTCCGAGAATCTGCATTGCCATGTGTGAATGCAACTCACAGAGTTACACGTTTCTCGTCAGTGATCAGTTTGTTAACACAGTTTTCTGGAAATCTGCAATTTGGTATTTCATAGCGCAATGAACCTTACGGTGACAAAGGAAATATGCACAGATGAAAACTAGAAAGAAGCTTTCCTAGAAACTTCTTGGTGATGTGTGAATTCATCTCACAGAGTTACACTTATGTATCGTGGAGCAGTGCATTAACACTGTCTTTGAGGAAGCTGAGAAGGGGTTCCTTGGATCGCATTGAGGCCTACGCTGATAAAGGAAATTTCATCCGTTCTAAACGTGACAGAAGCTTTCTGAGAAACTTCTTTCAGATCTGTGAATTCATCTCAGAGTGTTACAACCTATGCCTCAAGAAGTAGTTTGCTAACACTCTTTTCGTGGAATCTGGAAAGTGATATTTGGTAGCCCACAGGGGCCCATGGTGAAAAAGGAAATGTCCTCACATAATAACTACAGAGAAACTTTCTGAGAGATTGCTTTCTAATGTGTGACTTGATCACACAGAGTTCCATCCTTCCCTTCTTGGAACAGTTTGCGAAAACTGTTCTCGAGGATTCTGCAAAGGTATATTTGGGAGCTCATTGAGGGCTAGGGTGAAAAAGGAATTATCCTCACATAATAACTAAAGAGAAGCTTTCTGAGAAACCGCATTGCCATGTGTGAAAGCAACTCACGGAGTTACACGTTTCTCTTTGGTGATCAGTTTGTTAACACAGTTTTCTGGAAATCTGCATTTTGGTATTTCATAGCACAATGAACCTTACGGTGACAAAGGAAATATCCACAGATGAAAAGTAGAAAGAAGGTTTCTTAGAAACTTCTTGGTGATGTGTGAATTCATCTCACAGAGTTACACTTATGTTTCGTGGAGGAGTCCATTAACACTGTCTTGAGGAACCTGAGAAGGGCTTCCTTGGATCGCATTGAGGCCTACGCTGATAAGGGAAATTTCATCCGTTCAAAACGTGAAAGAAACTTTCTGAGAAACTTCTTTCTGATCTGTGAATTCATCTCAAAGAGTTACACTTATATTTCGTGGAGCAGTCCATTAACACTGTCTTTGTGGAAGCTGAGAAGGGCTTCCTTGGATCGCATTGAGGCCTACGCTGATAAAGGAAATTTCATCCGTCCAAAACGTGAAAGAAGCTTTCTGAGAAACTTCTTTCTGATCTGTGAATTCATCTCACAGAGTTACAACCTATGCCTCAAGAAGCAGTTTGCTAACACTCTTTTCGTGCAATCTGGAAAGTGATATTTGGTAGCCCATAGGGGCCCATAGTGAAAAAGGCAATGTCCTTACATCATAACTACAGAGAAACTTTCTGAGAGATTGCTTTCTGATGTGTGACTTCATCACACAGAGTTCCACACTTCCCTTCTTGGAACAGTTTGCTAACACTGTTGTCGTGGATTCTGCAATGATATATTTGGGAGCTCATTGATGGCTAGGGTGAAAAAGGAATTATCCTCACATAATAACTACAGAGAAGGTTTCTGAGAAGCTGCATTGCCATGTGTGAATGCAACTCACAGAGTTACACGTTCCTCTTCAGTGTTCAGTTTGCTAACACAGTTTTCCGGAAATCTGCAATTTGGTATTTCATAGCGCAATGAACCTTACGGTGACAAAGGAAATATGCACAGATAAAAAGTAGAAAGAAGCTTTCTTAGAAACTTCCAGATGATGTGTGAATTCATCACACAGAGTTACACTTATGTTTCGTGGAGCAGTCCATTAACACTGTCTTTGAGGAAGCTGAGAAGGGCTTCCTTGGATCGCATTGAGGCCTACGCTGATAAAGGACATTTCATCCGTTAAAAACGTGAAAGAAGCTTTCTGAGAAACTTCTTTCTGATCTGTGAATTCATCTCACAGAGTTACAACCTATGCCTCAAGAAGCAGTTTGCCAACACTCTTTTCGTGGAATCTGGAAAGTGATATTTGGTAGCCCATAGGGGCCCATGGTGAAAAAGGAAATGTCCTCACATCATAACTACAGAGAAACTTTCTGAGAGATAGCTTTCTGATGTGTGACTTCATCACACAAAGTTCTACACTTCCCTTCTTGGAACAGATTGCTAACACTGTTCTCGTGGATTCTGCAAAGGTATATTTGGCAGCTCATTGAGGGCTAGGGAGTAAAAGGAATTATCCTCACATAATAACTAAAGAGAAGCTTTCTGAGAAACTGCATTGCCATGGTTGAATGCAACTGAAAGAGTTACTCGTTTCTCTTCAGTGATCAGTTTGTTAACACAGTTTTCTGGAAGTCTGCAATTTGGTATTTCATAGCGCATTGAACCTTACGGTGACAAATGAAATATCCACAGATGAAAACTAGTAAGAAGCGTTCTTATAAACTTTTTGGTGATGTGTGAATTCATCTCACAGAGCTACACTTATGATTCGTGGAGCCGTCAATTAACACTGTCTTTGAGGAAGCTGAGAAGGGCTTCCTTGGATCGCATTGAGGCCTACGCTGATAAAGGAAATTTCATCCGTTCAAAACGTGAAAGAAGCTTTCTGAGAAACTTCTTTCTGATCTGTGAATTCATCTCACAGAGTTACAACCTACGCCTCAAGAAGCAGTTTGCTAACACTCTTTTCGTGGAATATGGAAAGAGATATTTGGTAGCCCATAGGGGCCCATGGTGAAAAAGGAAATGTCCTCACATAATAACTACAGAGAAACTTTCTGAGAGATTGCTTTCTGATGTGTGACTTCTTCACACAGAGTTCCCCCCTTCCCTTCTTGGAACAGTGTGCTAACACCTTTTTCGTGGAATTGCAAAGGTATATTTGGGAGCTCATTGAGGGCTAGGGTGAGAAAGGAATTATCCTCACATAATAACTGAAGAGAAGCTTTCCGAGAAACCGCATTGCCATGTGTGAATGCAACTCACAGAGTTACACGTTTCTCTTCAGTGATCAGTTTGTTAGCACAGTTTTCTGGAAATCTGCAATTTGGTATTGCATAGCGGAATGAACCTCACGGTGAGAAAGGAAATATACACAGATGAAAACTAGAAAGAAGCTTTCTGAGAAATTTCTTGGTGATGTGTGATTTCATCTCACAGAGTTACACTTTTTTTCGTGGAGCAGTCCATTAACACTGTCTTTGAGGAAGCTGAGAAGGGCTTGCTTGGATAGCATTGAGGCCTACGCTGATAAAGGAAATTTCATCCATTCAAAACGTGAAAGAAGCTCTCTGAGAAATTTCTTTCTGATCTGTGAATTCATCTCACAGATTTACAACCTATGCCTCAAGGAGCAGTTAGCTAACTCTCTTTTCGTGGAATCTGGAAAGTGATATTTGGTAGCCCACGGGGGCCCATGGTGAAAAAGGAAATGTCCTCACATAATAACTACAGAGAAACTTTCTGAGAGATTGCTTTCTGATGTGTGACTTCATCTCACACAGTTCCACCTTCCCTTCTTGGAACAGTTTGCTAACACTGTTCTCGTGGATTCTGCAAAGGTATATTTGGGAGCTCATTGAGGGCTATGGTGAAAAAGGAATTATCCTCACATAAAAACTAAAGAGAAGCTTTCTGAGAAACTGCATTACCATGTGTGAATGCAACTCACAGAGTTACACGTTTCTCCTCAGTGATCAGTTTGTTAACACAGTTTTCTGGAAATCTGCAATTTGGTATTTCATAGCGCAATGAACCTTATGGTGACAAAGGTAATATCCACAGAGGAAAAGTAGAAAGAAGCTTTCTGAGAAACTTCTTGGTGATGTGTGAATTCATCTCACAGCCTTACACTTATGTTTCGTGGAGCATTCCATTTACACTGTCTTTGAGGAAGCTGAGAAGGGATTCCTTGGATCGCATTGAGGCCTACGCTGAAAAAGGAAATTTCATCCGTTCAAAGCGTGAAAGAAGCTCTCTGAGAAACTTCTTTCTGATCTGTGAGTTCATCTCACATAGTTACAACCTATGCCTCAAGAAGCAGTTTGCTAACACTCTTTTCGTGGAATCCGGAAAGTGATACTTGGTAGCCCATAGGGGCCCATGGTGAGAAAGGAAATGTCCTCACATATTAACTACAGAGAAACTTTCTGAGAGATTGCTTTCTGATGTGTGACTTCATCACACAGAGTTCCACCCTTCCCTTCTTGGAACAGTTTGCTAACACTGTTCTCGTGGATTCTGCAAAGGTGTATTTGGGAGCTCATTGAGGGCTAGGGTGCAAAAGGAATGATCCTCACATAATAACTAAAGAGAAGCTTTCGGAGAAACTGCATTGCCATGTGTGAATGCAACTCACAGAGTTACACGTTTCTCTTCAGTGATCAGTTTTTTAACACAGATTTCTGGAAATCTGCAATTTGGTATTTCATAGCGCAATGAACCTTACGGTGACAAAGGAAATATCCACAGATGAAAACTAGAAAGAAGCTTTCTTAGAAACTTCTTGGTGATGTGTGAATTTCATCTCACTGAGTTACACTTTGTTTCGTGGAGCAGTGCATTAACACTGTCTTTGAGGAATCTGAGAAGGGCTTCCTTGTATCGCATTGAGGCCTACGCTGATAAAGGAAATTTCATCCGTTCAAAGCGTGAAAGAAACTCTCTGAGAAACTTCTTTCTGATCTGTGAATTCATATCACAGTAGTTACAACCTATGCCTCAAGAAGCAGTTTGCTAACACTCTTTTCGTGGAATCTGGAAAGTGATATTTGGTAGCCCATAGGGGCCCATGGTGAAAAAGGAAATGTCCTCACATAATAACTACAGAGAAAACTTTCTGAGAGATTGCTTTCTGTTATGTGACTTCATCACACAGAGTTCCACCCTTCCCTTCTGGAACAGTTTCCTAACACTGTTATCGTGGATTCTGCAAAGGTATATTGGAGGTCATTGAGGGCTAGGGTGAAAAAGGAATTATCCTCACATAATAACTAAAGAGAAGCTTTCTGAGAAACTGCATTGCCATGTGTGAATGCAACTCACAGAGTTACACGTTTCTCTTCAGTGATCAGTTTGTTAGCACAGTTTTCTGGAAATCTGCAATTTGGTATTTCATAGCGCAATGAACCTTACCTTGTAAAAGGAAATGTCCACAGGTGAAAACTAGAAAGAAGCTTTCCTAGAAACTACTTGGTGATGTGTGAATTCATCTCACAGAGTTACACTTATGTTTCGTGGAGCAGTCCATTAACACTGTCTTTGAGGAAGCTGAGAAGGCCTTCCTTGGATAGCATTGAGGCCTACGCTGATAAAGGAAATTTCATGCCTTCAAAACGTGAAAGAAGCTTTCTGAGAAACTTCTTTCTGATCTGTGAATTCATCTCACAGAGTTACAACCTATGCCTCAAGAAGCAGTTTGCTAACTCTCTTTTCGTGGAATCTAGAAAGTGATATTTGGTAGACCCTGGGGGCCCATGGTGAAAAAGGAAATGTCCTCACATAATAACTACAGAGAAACTTTCTGAGAGATTGCTGTCTGATGTGTGACTTCATCACACAGAGTTCCAACCATCCCTTCTTGGAACAGTTTGCTAACACTGTTCTCGTGGATTCTGCAAAGGTATATTTGGGAGCTCATTGAGGGCTAGGGTGAAAAAGGAATTATCCTCACATAATAACTAAAGAGAAGCTTTCTGAGAAACAGCATTGCCATGTGTGAATGCAACTCACAGAGTTACACGTTTCTCTTCAGTGATCAGTTTGCTAACACAGATTTCTGGAAATCTGCAATTTGGTATTTCATAGCGGAATGAACCTTACGGTGACAAAGGAAATATCCAAAGATGAAAACTAGAAAGAAGCTTTCTTAGAAACTTCTTGGTGATTTGTGAATTCATCTCACAGAGTTACACTTATGTTTCGTGGAGCAGTCCATTAACACTCTCTTTGAGGAATCTGAGAAGGGCTTCCTTGGATCCGCATTGAGGGCTACGCTGATAAAGGAAATTTCATCCGTTCAAAACGTGAAAGAAGCTTTCTGAGTAACTTCTTTCTGATCTCTGAATTCATCTCACAGTGTTACAACCTGTGCCTCAAGAAGCAGTTGGCTAACACTCTTTTCGTGGAATCAGGAAAGTGATATTTGGTAGCCCATAGGGGCCCATGGTGAAAAAGGAAATGTCCTCACCTAATAACTACAGAGAAAATTTCTGAGAGATTGCTTTCTGTTATGTGACTTCATCACACAGAGTTCCACCCTCCCCTTCTGGAACAGTTTGTTAACACTGTTCTCGTGGATTCTGCAAAGGTATACTTGGGAGCCAATTGAGGGCTAGGGTGAAAAAGGAATTATCCTCACATAATAACTAAAGAGAAGCTTTCTGAGAAACTGCATTGCCATGTGTGAATGCAACTCACAGAGTTACACGTTTCTCTTCAGTGATCAGTTTGTTAACACAGTTTTCTGGATATCTGCAATTTGCTATTTCATAGCGCAATGAACCTTAAGGTGACAAAGGAAATATCCACAGATGAAAACTGGAAAGAAGCATTCTTAGAAACTTCTTGGTGATGTATGAATTCATCTCACAGAGCTACAGTTATGTTTCCTGTAGCAGTCAATTAACACTGTCTTTGAGGAAGCTGAGAAGGGCTCCTTGGATCACATTGAGGCCTAGGCTGATGAAGGAAATATCATCCATTCAAAACGTGAAAGAAGCTTTCTGAGAAACTTCTTTCTGATCTGTGAATTCATCTCACAGAGGTACAACCTATGCCTCAAGAAGCAGTTTGCTAACACTCTTTTCGTGGAATCTGGAAAGTTATATTTGGTAGCCCACAGGGGCGCATGGTGAAAAAGGATATGTCCTCACATAATAACTACAGAGAAACTTTCTGAGAGATTGCTTTCGGATGTGTGACTTCATCACATAGAGTTCCACCCTTCCCTTCTTGGAACAGTTTGCTAACACTGTTCTCGTGGATTCTGCAAAGGTATATTTGGGAGCTCATGGAGGGCTAGGGTGTAAAAGGAATTATCCTCACATAATAACTAAAGAGAAGATTTTTGAGAAACTGCATTGCCATGTGTGAATGCAACTCACAGAGTTACACGTTTCTCTTCAGAGATCAGTTTGTTAACACAGTTTTCTGGAAATCTGTAATTTGGTATTTCATAGCGCAATGAACCTTCCGGTGACAAAGGGAATATCCACAGATGAAAACTAGAAAGAAGCTTTCTTAGAAACTTCTTGGTGATGTGTGAATTCCTCTCACAGAGTTACACTTATGTTTCGTGGAGCAGTCCATTAACACCGTCTTTGAGGAAGCTGCGAAGGGCTTCCTTGGATCGCATTGAGGGCTACGCTGATAAAGGAAATTTCATCCGTTCAAAACGTGAAAGCAGCTTTCTGGGAAACTTCTTTCAGATCTGTGAATTCATCGCACAGAGTTACAACCTATGCCTCAAGAAGCAGTTTGCTAACACTCTTTTCGTGGAATCTGGAAAGTGATATTTGGTAGCCCATAGGGGCCCATGGTGAAAAAGGAAATGTGCTTACATCGTAACTACCGAGAAACTTTCTGAGAGATTGCTTTCTGATGTGTGACTTCATCACACAGAGTTCCACCCTTCCCTTCTTGGAACAGTTTGCTAACACTGTTCTCGTGGATTCTGCAAAGGTACATTTGGGAGCTCATTGAGGGTTAGGGTGAAAAAGGAATTATCCTCACAGAATAACTGAAGAGAAGCTTTCTGAGAAACTGCATTGCCATGTGAGAATGCAACTCACAGAGTTACACGTTTCTCTTCAGTGATCAGTTTGTTAACACAGTTTTCTGGAAATCTGCAATTTGGTATTTCATTGCGCAATGAACCTTACGGTGACAAAGGAAATATCCACAGATGAAAACTGGAAAGAAACTTTCTTGCAAACTTCTTGGTGATGTGCGAATTCATCTCACAGAGTTACACTTATGTTTCGTGGAGCAGTCCATTAACACTGTCTTTGAGGAAGCTGAGAAGGGCTTCCTTGGAACGCATTGAGGCCTACGCTGGTAAAGGAAATTTCATCTGTTCAAAACGAGAAAGAAGCTTTCTAAGAAACTTCTTTCTGATCTGTGAATTCATCTCACAGAGTTACAACCTATGCCTCAAGAAGCAGTTTGCTAACACTCTTTTCGAGGAATCTGGAAAGTGATATTTGGTAGCACATAGGGGCCCATGGTGAAAAAGGAAATGTCCTCACATAATAACTACAGGGAGACTTTCTGAGAGATTGCTTTCTCATGTGTGACTTCATCACACAGAGTTACACCCTTCCCTTCTTGGAACAGTTTGCTAACACTGTTCTCGTGCATTCTGCAAAGGTATATTTGGGAGCTTATTGGGGGCTAGGGTGAAAAAGGAATTATCCTCACATAGTAACTAAAGAGAGGCTTTCTGAGAAACTGCATTGCCATGTGTGAATTCATCTCACAGAGTTACACTTATGTTTCGTGGACCAGTCTATTAACACTGTCTTTGAGGAAGGTGAAAAGCGCTTCCTCGGATCGCATTGCATCCTACGCTGATAAAGAAAATTTCATCCATTCAAAACTGAAAGAAGCTTTTTGAGAAACTTCTTTCTGATCTGTGAATTCATCTCAGAGAGTTACAAACTATGCCTCAAGAAGCAGTTTGCTAACGCTCTTTTCGTGGAATCTGGAAAGTGATATGTGGTAGCCCAAAGGGGCCCATGGTGAAAAAGGAACTGTCCTCACATAATAACTACAGAGAAACTTTCTGAGAGATTGCTTTCTCTTGTGTGACTTCATCACACAGAGTTCCACCCTTCCCTTCTTGGAACAGTTTGCTAACACTGTTCTCGTGGATTCTGCAAAGGTATATTTGGGAGCTCATTGAGGGCTAGGGTGAAAAAGGAATTATCCTCACATAACAACTAAAGAGAAGCTTTGTGAGAAACTGTATTGCCATGTGTGAATGCAACTCACAGAGTTACACGTTTCTCTTTAGTGATCAGTTTGTTAACACACTTTTCTGGAAAATCTGCAATTTGGTATTTCATAGCGCAATGAACCTTACGGTGACAAAGGAAATATCCACAGATGAAAACTGGAAAGAAGCTTTCTTAGAAACTTCTTGGTGATGTGTGAATTCATCTCACAGAGTTACACTTATGTTTCGTGGAGCAGTCCATTAACACTGTCTTTGAGGAAGCTGAGAAGGGCTTCCTTGGATCGCATTGAGGCCTACGCTGATAAAGGAAATTTCATCCGTTCAAAACGTGAAAGAAGCTTTCTGAGAAACTTCTTTCTGATCTGTGAATTCATCTCACAGAGTTACAACCTATGACTCAAGAAGCAGTTTGCTAACACTCTTTTCGTGGAATCTGGAAAGTGATATTTGGTAGCCCATAGGGGCCCATGGTGAAAAAGGAAATGTCCTCACATAATAACTACAGAGAAACTTTCTGAGAGATTGCTTTCTGATGTGTGACTTCATCACACAGAGTTCCACCCTTCCCTTCTTGGAACAGTTTGCTAACACTGTTCTCGTGGATTCTGCAAAGGTATATTTGGGAGCTCATTGAGGGCTAGGGTGAAAAAGGAATTATCCTCACATAATAACCTAAAGAGAAGCTTTCTGAGAAACTGCATTGCCAGGTGTGAATGCAACTCACAGAGTTACACGTTTCTCTTCAGTGATCAGTTTGTTAACACAGTTTTCTGGAAATCTGCAATTTGGTATTTCATAGCGCAATGAACCTTACGGTGACAAAGGAAATATCCACAGATGAAAACTAGGAAAGAAGCTTTCTTAGAAACTTCTTGGTGATGTGTGAATTCATCTCACAGAGTTACACTTATGTTTCGTGGAGCAGTCCATTAACACTGTCTTTGAGGAAGCTGAGAAGGGCTTCCTTGGATCGCATTGAGGCCTACGCTGATAAAGGAAATTTCATCCGTTCAAAACGTGAAAGAAGCTTTCTGAGAAACTTCTTTCTGATCTGTGAATTCATCTCACAGAGTTACAACCTATGCCTCAAGAAGCAGTTTGCTAACACTCTTTTCGTGGAATGGAAAGTGATATTTGGTAGCCCAGGGGCCCATGGTGAAAAAGGAAATGTCCTCACATAATAACTACAGAAAACTTTCTGAGAGATTGCTTTCTGTGTGACTTCATCACACAGAGTTCCACCCTTCCCTTCTTGGAACAGTTTGCTAACACTGTTCTCGTGGATTCTGCAAAGGTATATTTGGGAGCTCATTGAGGACTAGGGTGAAAAAGGAATTATCCTCACATAACAACTAAAGAGAAGCTTCTGAGAAACTGCATTGCCATGTGTGAATGCAACTCACCGAGTTACACGTTTCTCTTCAGTGATCAGTTTGTTAACACAGTTTCTGGAAATCTGCAATTTGGTATTTCATAGCGCAATGAACCTTACGGTTACAAAGGAAAATCCACAGATGAAAACTAGAAAGAAGCTTTCTTAGAAACTTCTTGGTGATGTGTGAATTCATCTCACAGAGTTACAACCTATGCCTCAAGAAGCAGTTTGCTAACACTCTTTTCGAGGAATCTGGAAAGTGATATTTGGTAGCCCTTAGGGGCCATGGTGAAAAAGGAAATGTCCTCACATAATAACTACAGAGAAACTTTCTGAGAGATTGCTTTCTGATGTGTGACTTCATCACACAGAGTTCCACCCTTCTCTTCTTGGAACAGTTTGCTAACACTGTTCTCGTGGATTCTGCAAAGGTGTGTTTGGGAGCTCATTGAGGGCTAGGGTGAAAAAGGATTTACCCTCACATAATAACGAAAGAGAAGCTTTCTGAGAAACGGCATTACCATGTGTGAATGCAACTCACAGAGTTACACGTTTCTCTTCAGTGATCAGTTTGTTAACAGATTTTTCTGGAAATCTGCAATTTGGTATTTCATAGCGCAATGAACCTTACGGTGACAAAGGAATTATCCACAGAAGAAAACTAGAAAGAAGCTTTCCTAGAGACTTCTTGGTGATGTGTGAATTCATCTCACAGAGTTATACTTATGTTTCGTGGAGCAGTCCATAAACACTGTCTTTGAGGAAGCTGAGAAGGGCTTCCTTGGATCGCATTGAGGCCTACGCTGATAAAGGAAATTTCATCCGTTCAAAACGTGAAAGAAGCTTTTGAGAAAATTCTTTCTGACCTGTGAATTCATCTCCCAGTGTTACAACCTATGCCTCAAGAAGCGTTTGCTAACACTCTTTTCGAGGAATCTGGAAAGTGATATTTGGTAGCCCATAGGCGCCAATGGTGAAAAAGGAAATGTCCTCACATAATAACTACAGAGAAACTTTCTGAGAGATTGCTTTCTGATGTGTGACTTCATCACAGAGAGTTCCACCCTTCCCTTCTTGGAACAGTTTGCTAACACTGTTCTCGTGGATTCTGCAAAGTTATATTTGGGAGCTCATTGAGGGCTAGGGTGAAAAAGGGATTATCCTCACATAATAACTAAAGAGAAGCTTTCTGAGAAACTGCATTGCCATGTGTGAATGCAACTCACTGAGTTACACGTTTCTCTTCAGTGATCAGTTTGTTAACACAGTTTTCTGGATATCTGCAATTTGGAATTTCATAGCGCAATGAACCTTACGGTGACAAAGGAAATATCCACAGATGAAAACTAGAAAGAAGCTTCTTAGAAACTTCTTGGTGATGTATGAATTCATCTCACAGAGCTACAGTTATGTTTCCTGTAGCAGTCAATTAACACTGTCTTTGAGGAAGCTGAGAAGGGCTCCTTGGATCACATTGAGGCCTAGGCTGATGAAGGAAATATCATCCATTCAAAACGTGAAAGAAGCTTTCTGAGAAACTTCTTTCTGATCTGTGAATTCATCTCACAGAGGTACAACCTATGCCTCAAGAAGCAGTTTGCTAACACTCTTTTCGTGGAATCTGGAAAGTTATATTTGGTAGCCCACAGGGGCGCATGGTGAAAAAGGATATGTCCTCACATAATAACTACAGAGAAACTTTCTGAGAGATTGCTTTCGGATGTGTGACTTCATCACATAGAGTTCCACCCTCCCCTTCTTGGAACAGTTTGCTAACACTGTTCTCGTGGATTCTGCAAAGGTATATTTGGGAGCTCATGGAGGGCTAGGGTGTAAAAGGAATTATCCTCACATAATAACTAAAGAGAAGATTTTTGAGAAACTGCATTGCCATGTGTGAATGCAACTCACAGAGTTACACGTTTCTCTTCAGAGATCAGTTTGTTAACACAGTTTTCTGGAAATCTGTAATTTGGTATTTCATAGCGCAATGAACCTTCCGGTGACAAAGGGAATATCCACAGATGAAAACTAGAAAGAAGCTTTCTTAGAAACTTCTTGGTGATGTGTGAATTCCTCTCACAGAGTTACACTTATGTTTCGTGGAGCAGTCCATTAACACCGTCTTTGAGGAAGCTGCGAAGGGCTTCCTTGGATCGCATTGAGGGCTACGCTGATAAAGGAAATTTCATCCGTTCAAAACGTGAAAGCAGCTTTCTGGGAAACTTCTTTCAGATCTGTGAATTCATCGCACAGAGTTACAACCTATGCCTCAAGAAGCAGTTTGCTAACACTCTTTTCGTGGAATCTGGAAAGTGATATTTGGTAGCCCATAGGGGCCCATGGTGAAAAAGGAAATGTGCTTACATCGTAACTACCGAGAAACTTTCTGAGAGATTGCTTTCTGATGTGTGACTTCATCACACAGAGTTCCACCCTTCCCTTCTTGGAACAGTTTGCTAACACTGTTCTCGTGGATTCTGCAAAGGTACATTTGGGAGCTCATTGAGGGTTAGGGTGAAAAAGGAATTATCCTCACAGAATAACTGAAGAGAAGCTTTCTGAGAAACTGCATTGCCATGTGAGAATGCAACTCACAGAGTTACACGTTTCTCTTCAGTGATCAGTTTGTTAACACAGTTTTCTGGAAATCTGCAATTTGGTATTTCATTGCGCAATGAACCTTACGGTGACAAAGGAAATATCCACAGATGAAAACTGGAAAGAAACTTTCTTGCAAACTTCTTGGTGATGTGCGAATTCATCTCACAGAGTTACACTTATGTTTCGTGGAGCAGTCCATTAACACTGTCTTTGAGGAAGCTGAGAAGGGCTTCCTTGGAACGCATTGAGGCCTACGCTGGTAAAGGAAATTTCATCTGTTCAAAACGAGAAAGAAGCTTTCTAAGAAACTTCTTTCTGATCTGTGAATTCATCTCACAGAGTTACAACCTATGCCTCAAGAAGCAGTTTGCTAACACTCTTTTCGAGGAATCTGGAAAGTGATATTTGGTAGCACATAGGGGCCCATGGTGAAAAAGGAAATGTCCTCACATAATAACTACAGGGAGACTTTCTGAGAGATTGCTTTCTCATGTGTGACTTCATCACACAGAGTTACACCCTTCCCTTCTTGGAACAGTTTGCTAACACTGTTCTCGTGCATTCTGCAAAGGTATATTTGGGAGCTTATTGGGGGCTAGGGTGAAAAAGGAATTATCCTCACATAGTAACTAAAGAGAGGCTTTCTGAGAAACTGCATTGCCATGTGTGAATTCATCTCACAGAGTTACACTTATGTTTCGTGGACCAGTCCATTAACACTGTCTTTGAGGAAGGTGAAAAGCGCTTCCTCGGATCGCATTGCATCCTACGCTGATAAAGAAAATTTCATCCATTCAAAACTGAAAGAAGCTTTTTGAGAAACTTCTTTCTGATCTGTGAATTCATCTCAGAGAGTTACAAACTATGCCTCAAGAAGCAGTTTGCTAACGCTCTTTTCGTGGAATCTGGAAAGTGATATGTGGTAGCCCATTGGGGCCCATGGTGAAAAAGGAAATGTCCTCAAATAATAACTACAGAGAAACTTTATGAGAGATTGCTTTCTGATGTGTGTCTTCATCACACAGAGTTCCACACTTCCCTTCTTGGAACAGTTTGCTTACACTGTTCTCGTGGATTCTGCAAAGGTATATTTGGGAGCTCATTGGGAGCTAGGGTGAAAAAGGAATTATCCTCACATATTAACTAAAGATAAACTTTCTGAGAAACTGCATTGCCATGTGGTAATGCAACTCACAGGTTTACAAGTTTCTCCTCAGTGAACAGTTTGTTAACACAGTTTTCTGGAAATCTGCAATTTGGTATTTCATAGCGCAATGAACCTTACGGTGACAAAGGAAATATCCACAGATGAAAACTAGGAAGTAGCTTGCTTATTAACTTCTTGGTGATGTGTGAATTCATCTCACAGATTTACACTTTTGTTTCGTGGAGCAGTCCATTCACACTGTCTTTGAGGAAGCTGAGAATGGCTTCCTTGGATCGCATTGAGGCCTACGCTGATAAAGGAAATTTCATCCGTTCAAAACGTGAAAGAAGCTTTGTGAGAAACTTTTTCTGATCTGTGAATTCATCTCACAGAGTTACAACCTATGCCTCAAGAAGCAGTTTGCTAACACTCTTTTCGTGGAATTGGAAAGTGATATTTGCTGGCCCATAGGGACCCATGGTGAAAAAGGAAATGTCCTCACATAATAACTTCAGAGAGACTTTCTGAGAGATTGCTTTCTAATGTTTGACTTCATCACACAGAGTTCCACCCTTCACTTCTTGGAACAGTTTGCTAACACTGTTCTCGTGGATTCTGCAAAGGTATATTTGGGAGCTCATTGAGGACTAGGGTGAAAAAGGAATTATCCTCACATAATAACTAATGAGAAGCTTTCTGAAAAACTGCATTGCCATGTGTGAATGCAACTCACAGAGTTACACGTTTCTCTTCAGTGATCAGTTTGTTAACACAGTTTTCTTGAAATCTGCTACTTGGAATTTCATAGCGCAATGAACCTTACGGTGACAAAGGAAATATCCACAGATGAAAACTAGAAAGAAGCTTTCTTAGAAACTTCTTGTTGATGTGTGAATTCATCTCACAGAGTTACACTTATGTTTCGTGGAGCAGTCCATTAACACTGTCCTTGACGAAGCTGAGAAGGGCTTCTTGGATCGCATTGAGGCCTACGCTGATAACGGAAATTTCATCCGTTCAAAAAGTGAAAGAAGCTTTCTGAGAAACTTTTTCTGATCTGAGAATTCATCTCACAGATTTACAACCTATGCCTCAAGAAGCAGTTTGCTACCACTCTTTTCGTGGAATCTTGAAAGTGATATTTGGTAGCCCAAAGGGGCCCATGGTGAAAAAGGAACTGTCCTCACATAATAACTACAGAGAAACTTTCTGAGAGATTGCTTTCTCTTGTGTGACTTCATCACACAGAGTTCCACCCTTCCCTTCTTGGAACAGTTTGCTAACACTGTTCTCGTGGATTCTGCAAAGGTATATTTGGGAGCTCATTGAGGGCTAGGGTGAAAAAGGAATTATCCTCACATAACAACTAAAGAGAAGCTTTCTGAGAAACTGCATTGCCATGTGTGAATGCAACTCACAGAGTTACACGTTTCTCTTTAGTGATCAGTTTGTTAACACACTTTTCTGGAAAACTGCAATTTGGTATTTCGTAGCGCAATGAACCTTACGGTGGCAAAGGAAATATCCACAGATGAAAACTGGAAATAAGCTTTCTTAGAAACTTCTTGGTGATGTGTGAATTCATCTCACAGAGTTACACTTATGTTTCGTGGAGCAGTCCATTAACACTGTCTTTGAGGAAGCTGTGAAGGGCTTCCTTGGATCGCATTTAGGCCTACGCTGATAAAGGAAATTTCATCCGTTCAAAACGTGAAAGAAGCTTTCTGAGAAACTTCTTTCTCCACAGTGAATTCATCTCACAGAGTTACAACCTATGACTCCAGAAGCAGTTTGCTAACACTGTTTTGGGGGAACTTGGAAAGTGATATTTGGTAGCCCATAGGGGCCCATGGTGAAAAAGGAAATGTCCTCACATAATAACTACAGAGAAACTTTCTGAGAGATTGCTTTCTGATGTGTGACTTCATCACACAGAGTTCCACGCTTACCTTCTTGGAACAGTTTGTTAACACTGTCCTCGTGGATTCTGCAAAGGTATATTTGGGAGCTCATTGAGGGCTAGGGTGAAAAAGGAATTATCCTCACATAACAACCAAAGAGAAGCTTTCTGAGAAACTGCATTGCCAGGTGTGAATGCAATTCACAGAGTTACACGTTTCTCTTCAGTGATCAGTTTGTTAACACAGTGTTCTGGAAATCTGCAATTTGGTATTTCATAGCGCAATGAACCTTACGGTGACAAATGAAATATCCACAGATGAAAACTGGAAAGAAGCTTTCTTAGAAACTTCTTGGTGATGTGTGAATTCATCTCACAGAGTTACACTTATATTTGGTGGAGCAGTCCAGTAACACTGTCTTTGAGGAAGCTGAGAAGGGCTTCCTTGGATCGCATTGGGGCCTACGCTGATAAAGGAAATTTCATCCGTTCAAAACGTGAAAGAAGCTTTCTGAGAAACTTCTTTCTGATCTGTGAATTCATCTCACAGAGTTACAACCTATGCCTCAAGAAGCAGTTTGCTAACACTCTTTTCTTGGAAACTGGAAAGTGATATTTGGTAGCCCACAGGGGCCCATGGTGAAAAAGGAAATGTCCTCACATAATAACTACAGAAAAACTTTCTGAGAGATTGCTTTCTGATGTGAGACTTCATCACACAGAGTTCCACCCTTCCCTTCTTGGAACAGTTTGCTAACACTGTTCTCGTGGATTCTGCAAAGGTATATTTGGGAGCACATTGAGGACTAGGGTGAAAAAGGAATTATCCTCACATAACAACTAAAGAGAATCTTCTGAGAAACTGCATTGCCATGTGTGAATGCAACTCACCGAGTTACACGTTTCTCTTCAGTGATCAGTTTGT
Organism: Rhinopithecus roxellana; assembly: GCF_007565055.1. Taxonomy (NCBI): domain Eukaryota; kingdom Metazoa; phylum Chordata; class Mammalia; order Primates; family Cercopithecidae; genus Rhinopithecus; species Rhinopithecus roxellana. Next base: position 34,116 of record NW_022142228.1, on the reverse strand, counting down.
TAACACAGAGTTCTGGAAATCTGCAATTTGGTATTTCATAGCGCAATGAACCTTACGGTTACAAAGGAAATATCCACAGATGAAAACTAGAAAGAAGCTTTCTTAGAAACTTCTTGGTGATGTGTGAATTCATCTCACAGAGTTACAACCTATGCCTCAAGAAGCAGTTTGCTAACACTCTTTTCGAGGAATCTGGAAAGTGATATTTGGTAGCCCTTAGGGGCCATGGTGAAAAAGGAAATGTCCTCACATAATAACTACAGAGAAACTTTCTGAGAGATTGCTTTCTGATGTGTGACTTCATCACACAGAGTTCCACCCTTCTCTTCTTGGAACAGTTTGCTAACACTGTTCTCGTGGATTCTGCAAAGGTGTGTTTGGGAGCTCATTGAGGGCTAGGGTGAAAAAGGATTTACCCTCACATAATAACGAAAGAGAAGCTTTCTGAGAAACGGCATTACCATGTGTGAATGCAACTCACAGAGTTACACGTTTCTCTTCAGTGATCAGTTTGTTAACAGATTTTTCTGGAAATCTGCAATTTGGTATTTCATAGCGCAATGAACCTTACGGTGACAAAGGAATTATCCACAGAAGAAAACTAGAAAGAAGCTTTCCTAGAGACTTCTTGGTGATGTGTGAATTCATCTCACAGAGTTATACTTATGTTTCGTGGAGCAGTCCATAAACACTGTCTTTGAGGAAGCTGAGAAGGGCTTCCTTGGATCGCATTGAGGCCTACGCTGATAAAGGAAATTTCATCCGTTCAAAACGTGAAAGAAGCTTTTGAGAAAATTCTTTCTGACCTGTGAATTCATCTCCCAGTGTTACAACCTATGCCTCAAGAAGCGTTTTGCTAACACTCTTTTCGAGGAATCTGGAAAGTGATATTTGGTAGCCCATAGGCGCCAATGGTGAAAAAGGAAATGTCCTCACATAATAACTACAGAGAAACTTTCTGAGAGATTGCTTTCTGATGTGTGACTTCATCACAGAGAGTTCCACCCTTCCCTTCTTGGAACAGTTTGCTAACACTGTTCTCGTGGATTCTGCAAAGTTATATTTGGGAGCTCATTGAGGGCTAGGGTGAAAAAGGGATTATCCTCACATAATAACTAAAGAGAAGCTTTCTGAGAAACTGCATTGCCATGTGTGAATGCAACTCACTGAGTTACACGTTTCTCTTCAGTGATCAGTTTGTTAACACAGTTTTCTGGATATCTGCAATTTGGAATTTCATAGCGCAATGAACCTTACGGTGACAAAGGAAATATCCACAGATGAAAACTAGAAAGAAGCTTTCTTAGAAACTTCTTGTTGATGTGTGAATTCATCTCACAGAGTTACACTTATGTTTCGTGGAGCAGTCCATTAACACTGTCCTTGAGGAAGCTGAGAAGGGCTTCTTGGATCGCATTGAGGCCTACGCTGATAACGGAAATTTCATCCGTTCAAAAAGTGAAAGAAGCTTTCTGAGAAACTTTTTCTGATCTGTGAATTCATCTCACAGATTTACAACCTATGCCTCAAGAAGCAGTTTGCTACCACTCTTTTGGTGGAATCTTGAAAGTGATATTTGGTAGCCCAAAGGGGCCCATGGTGAAAAAGGAACTGTCCTCACATAATAACTACAGAGAAACTTTCTGAGAGATTGCTTTCTCTTGTGTGACTTCATCACACAGAGTTCCACCCTTCCCTTCTTGGAACAGTTTGCTAACACTGTTCTCGTGGATTCTGCAAAGGTATATTTGGGAGCTCATTGAGGGCTAGGGTGAAAAAGGAATTATCCTCACATAACAACTAAAGAGAAGCTTTCTGAGAAACTGCATTGCCATGCGTGAATGCAACTCACAGAGTTACACGTTTCTCTTTAGTGATCAGTTTGTTAACACACTTTTCTGGAAAACTGCAATTTGGTATTTCGTAGCGCAATGAACCTTACGGTGGCAAAGGAAATATCCACAGATGAAAACTGGAAAGAAGCTTTCTTAGAAACTTCTTGGTGATGTGTGAATTCATCTCACAGAGTTCCACTTATGTTTCGTGGAGCAGTCCATTAACACTGTCTTTGAGGAAGCTGAGAAGGGCTTCCTTGGATCGCATTGAGGCCTACGCTGATAAAGGAAATTTAATCCTTTCAACAAGTGAAAGAAGCTTTCTGAGAAACTGCTTTCCAATCTGTGAATTCATCTCACAGAGTTACAACCTATGCCTCAAGATGCAGTTTGCTAACACTCTTTTCGTGGAATCTGGAAAGTGGTATTTGGTAGCCCATAGGGGCCCATGGTGAAAAAGGAAATGTCCTCACATAATAACTACAGAGAAACTTTCTGAGAGATTGCTTTCTGATGTGTGACTTCATCCCACAGAGTTCCACCCTTCCCTTCTTGGAACAGTTTGCTAACACTGTTCTCGTGGATTCTGCAAAGGTATATTTGGGAGCTCACTGAGGGCTAGGGTGAAAAAGGAATTATCCTCTCATACCAACTAAAGAGAAGCTTTCTGAGAAACTGCATTGCCATGTGTGAATGCAACTCACAGAGTTACAGGTTTCTCTTCAGTGATCAGTTTGTTAACACAGTTTTCTGGAAATCTGCAATTTGGTATTTCATTGCCGAATGAACTTTACGGTGACAAAGGAAATATCCACAGACGAAAACTGGAAAGAAGCTTTCTTAGAAACTTCTTGGTGATGTGTGAATTCATCTCAGAGAGTTACACTTATGTTTGGAGGAGCAGTCCATTAACACTGTCTTTGAGGAAACTGAGAAGGGCTTCCTTGGATCGCATTGAGGCCTACGCTGATAAACGAAATTTCATCCGTTCAAAACGTGAAAGAAGCTCTCTGAGAAACTTCTTTCTGATCTGTGAATTCATCTCACGTAGCTACAAGCTATGCCTCAAGAAGCAGTTTGCTAACACTCTTTTCGTGGAATCTGGAAAGTGATATTTGGTAGCCCATAGGGGCCCATGGTGAAAAAGGAAATGTCCTCACATAGTAACTACAGATAAACTTTCTGAGAGATTGCTTTCTGATGTGTGACTTCATCACACAGAGTTCCACACTTCCCTTCTTGCAACAGTTTGCTAACACTGTTCTCGTGGATTCTGTAAAGGTCTATTTGGGAGCTCATTGAGGGCTAGGGTGAAAAAGGAATTATCCTCACATAACAACTAAAGAGAAGCTTTCTGAGAAACTGCATTGCCATGTGTGAATGCAACTCACAGACTTACACGTTTCTCTTAAGAGATCAGTTTGTTAACACCGTTTTCTTTAAATCTCCAATTTGGTATTTCATAGCGCAATGAACCTTACGGTGACAAAGGAAATATCCACAGATGAAAACTAGAAAGAAGCTTTCTTAGAAACTTCTTGGTGATGTGTGAATTCATCTCGCAGAGTTACATTTCCGTTTCGTGGAGCAGTCCATTAACACTGTCTTTGAGGAAGCTTAGAAGGGCTTCCTTGGATCGCATTGAGGCCTATGCTGATAAAGAATATTTCATCCGTTCAAAACGTGAAAGAAGCTTTCTGAGAAACTTCTTTCAGATCTGTGAATTCACCTCACAGAGTTACAACCTATGAATCCAGAAACTGTTTGCTAACACTCTTTTCGTGGAATCTGGAAAGTTATATTTGGTAGCCCCTAGTGGCTCATGGTGAATAAGGAATTGTCCTCACATAATAACTACAGAGATACCTTCTGAGAGATTGCTTTCTGATGTGTGACTTCATCACACAGAGTTCTACCCTTCGCTTCTTGGAACAGTTTGCTAACACTGTTCTCGTGGATTCTGCAAAGCTATATTTGAGAGCTCATTGAGGGCTAGGGTGAAAAAGCAATTATCATAACAGAATAACTAAAGAGAAGCTTTCCGAGAATCTGCATTGCCATGTGTGAATGCAACTCACAGAGTTACACGTTTCTCGTCAGTGATCAGTTTGTTAACACAGTTTTCTGGAAATCTGCAATTTGGTATTTCATAGCGCAATGAACCTTACGGTGACAAAGGAAATATGCACAGATGAAAACTAGAAAGAAGCTTTCCTAGAAACTTCTTGGTGATGTGTGAATTCATCTCACAGAGTTACACTTATGTATCGTGGAGCAGTGCATTAACACTGTCTTTGAGGAAGCTGAGAAGGGGTTCCTTGGATCGCATTGAGGCCTACGCTGATAAAGGAAATTTCATCCGTTCTAAACGTGACAGAAGCTTTCTGAGAAACTTCTTTCAGATCTGTGAATTCATCTCAGAGTGTTACAACCTATGCCTCAAGAAGTAGTTTGCTAACACTCTTTTCGTGGAATCTGGAAAGTGATATTTGGTAGCCCACAGGGGCCCATGGTGAAAAGGAAATGTCCTCACATAATAACTACAGAGAAACTTTCTGAGAGATTGCTTTCTAATGTGTGACTTGATCACACAGAGTTCCATCCTTCCCTTCTTGGAACAGTTTGCGAAAACTGTTCTCGAGGATTCTGCAAAGGTATATTTGGGAGCTCATTGAGGGCTAGGGTGAAAAAGGAATTATCCTCACATAATAACTAAAGAGAAGCTTTCTGAGAAACCGCATTGCCATGTGTGAAAGCAACTCACGGAGTTACACGTTTCTCTTTGGTGATCAGTTTGTTAACACAGTTTTCTGGAAATCTGCATTTTGGTATTTCATAGCACAATGAACCTTACGGTGACAAAGGAAATATCCACAGATGAAAAGTAGAAAGAAGGTTTCTTAGAAACTTCTTGGTGATGTGTGAATTCATCTCACAGAGTTACACTTATGTTTCGTGGAGGAGTCCATTAACACTGTCTTGAGGAACCTGAGAAGGGCTTCCTTGGATCGCATTGAGGCCTACGCTGATAAGGGAAATTTCATCCGTTCAAAACGTGAAAGAAACTTTCTGAGAAACTTCTTTCTGATCTGTGAATTCATCTCAAAGAGTTACACTTATATTTCGTGGAGCAGTCCATTAACACTGTCTTTGTGGAAGCTGAGAAGGGCTTCCTTGGATCGCATTGAGGCCTACGCTGATAAAGGAAATTTCATCCGTCCAAAACGTGAAAGAAGCTTTCTGAGAAACTTCTTTCTGATCTGTGAATTCATCTCACAGAGTTACAACCTATGCCTCAAGAAGCAGTTTGCTAACACTCTTTTCGTGCAATCTGGAAAGTGATATTTGGTAGCCCATAGGGGCCCATAGTGAAAAAGGCAATGTCCTTACATCATAACTACAGAGAAACTTTCTGAGAGATTGCTTTCTGATGTGTGACTTCATCACACAGAGTTCCACACTTCCCTTCTTGGAACAGTTTGCTAACACTGTTGTCGTGGATTCTGCAATGATATATTTGGGAGCTCATTGATGGCTAGGGTGAAAAAGGAATTATCCTCACATAATAACTACAGAGAAGGTTTCTGAGAAGCTGCATTGCCATGTGTGAATGCAACTCACAGAGTTACACGTTCCTCTTCAGTGTTCAGTTTGCTAACACAGTTTTCCGGAAATCTGCAATTTGGTATTTCATAGCGCAATGAACCTTACGGTGACAAAGGAAATATGCACAGATAAAAAGTAGAAAGAAGCTTTCTTAGAAACTTCCAGATGATGTATGAATTCATCACACAGAGTTACACTTATGTTTCGTGGAGCAGTCCATTAACACTGTCTTTGAGGAAGCTGAGAAGGGCTTCCTTGGATCGCATTGAGGCCTACGCTGATAAAGGACATTTCATCCGTTAAAAACGTGAAAGAAGCTTTCTGAGAAACTTCTTTCTGATCTGTGAATTCATCTCACAGAGTTACAACCTATGCCTCAAGAAGCAGTTTGCCAACACTCTTTTCGTGGAATCTGGAAAGTGATATTTGGTAGCCCATAGGGGCCCATGGTGAAAAAGGAAATGTCCTCACATCATAACTACAGAGAAACTTTCTGAGAGATAGCTTTCTGATGTGTGACTTCATCACACAAAGTTCTACACTTCCCTTCTTGGAACAGATTGCTAACACTGTTCTCGTGGATTCTGCAAAGGTATATTTGGCAGCTCATTGAGGGCTAGGGAGTAAAAGGAATTATCCTCACATAATAACTAAAGAGAAGCTTTCTGAGAAACTGCATTGCCATGGTTGAATGCAACTGAAAGAGTTACTCGTTTCTCTTCAGTGATCAGTTTGTTAACACAGTTTTCTGGAAGTCTGCAATTTGGTATTTCATAGCGCATTGAACCTTACGGTGACAAATGAAATATCCACAGATGAAAACTAGTAAGAAGCGTTCTTATAAACTTTTTGGTGATGTGTGAATTCATCTCACAGAGCTACACTTATGATTCGTGGAGCCGTCAATTAACACTGTCTTTGAGGAAGCTGAGAAGGGCTTCCTTGGATCGCATTGAGGCCTACGCTGATAAAGGAAATTTCATCCGTTCAAAACGTGAAAGAAGCTTTCTGAGAAACTTCTTTCTGATCTGTGAATTCATCTCACAGAGTTACAACCTACGCCTCAAGAAGCAGTTTGCTAACACTCTTTTCGTGGAATCTGGAAAGAGATATTTGGTAGCCCATAGGGGCCCATGGTGAAAAAGGAAATGTCCTCACATAATAACTACAGAGAAACTTTCTGAGAGATTGCTTTCTGATGTGTGACTTCATTCACACAGAGTTCCCACCCTTCCCTTCTTGGAACAGTGTGCTAACACCTTTTTCGTGGAATTGCAAAGGTATATTTGGGAGCTCATTGAGGGCTAGGGTGAGAAAGGAATTATCCTCACATAATAACTGAAGAGAAGCTTTCCGAGAAACCGCATTGCCATGTGTGAATGCAACTCACAGAGTTACACGTTTCTCTTCAGTGATCAGTTTGTTAGCACAGTTTTCTGGAAATCTGCAATTTGGTATTGCATAGCGGAATGAACCTCACGGTGAGAAAGGAAATATACACAGATGAAAACTAGAAAGAAGCTTTCTGAGAAACTTCTTGGTGATGTGTGATTTCATCTCACAGAGTTACACTTATTTTTCGTGGAGCAGTCCATTAACACTGTCTTTGAGGAAGCTGAGAAGGGCTTGCTTGGATAGCATTGAGGCCTACGCTGATAAAGGAAATTTCATCCATTCAAAACGTGAAAGAAGCTCTCTGAGAAATTTCTTTCTGATCTGTGAATTCATCTCACAGATTTACAACCTATGCCTCAAGGAGCAGTTTGCTAACTCTCTTTTCGTGGAATCTGGAAAGTGATATTTGGTAGCCCACGGGGGCCCATTGTGAAAAAGGAAATGTCCTCACATAATAACTACAGAGAAACTTTCTGAGAGATTGCTTTCTGATGTGTGACTTCATCTCACACAGTTCCACCTTCCCTTCTTGGAACAGTTTGCTAACACTGTTCTCGTGGATTCTGCAAAGGTATATTTGGGAGCTCATTGAGGGCTATGGTGAAAAAGGAATTATCCTCACATAAAAACTAAAGAGAAGCTTTCTGAGAAACTGCATTACCATGTGTGAATGCAACTCACAGAGTTACACGTTTCTCCTCAGTGATCAGTTTGTTAACACAGTTTTCTGGAAATCTGCAATTTGGTATTTCATAGCGCAATGAACCTTATGGTGACAAAGGTAATATCCACAGAGGAAAAGTAGAAAGAAGCTTTCTGAGAAACTTCTTGGTGATGTGTGAATTCATCTCACAGCCTTACACTTATGTTTCGTGGAGCAGTCCATTAACACTGTCTTTGAGGAAGCTGAGAAGGGCTTCCTTGGATCGCATTGAGGCCTACGCTGATAAAGGAAATTTCATCCGTTCAAAACTTGAAAGAAGCTTTCTGAGAAACTTCTTTCTGATCTGTGAATTCATCTCACAGAGTTACAACCTATGCCTCAAGAAGCAGTTTGCTAACACTCTTTTCGTGGAATCTGGAAAGTGATATTTGGGAGCCCATAGGGGCCCATGGTGAAAAAGGAAATGTCCTCACATAATAACTACAGAGAAACTTTCTGAGAGATTGCTTTCTGATGTGACTTCATCACACAGAGTTCCACCCTTCCCTTCTTGGAACAGTTTGCTAACACTGTTCTCGTGGATTCTGCAAAGGTATATTTGGGAGCTCATTGAGGGCTAGGGTGAAAAAGGAATTATCCTCACATAATAACTAAAGAGAAGCTTTCTGAGAAACTGCATTGCCATGTGTGAATGCAACTCACAGAGTTACACGTTTCTCTTCAGTGATCAGTTTGTTAACACAGTTTTCTGGAAATCTGCAATTTGGTATTTCATAGCGCAATGAACCTTACGGTGACAAAGGAAATATCCACAGATGAAAACTAGGAAAGAAGCTTTCTTAGAAACTTCTTGGTGATGTGTGAATTCATCTCACAGAGTTACACTTATGTTTCGTGGAGCAGTCCATTAACACTGTCTTTGAGGAAGCTGAGAAGGGCTTCCTTGGATCGCATTGAGGCCTACGCTGATAAAGGAAATTTCATCCGTTCAAAACGTGAAAGAAGCTTTCTGAGAAACTTCTTTCTGATCTGTGAATTCATCTCACAGAGTTACAACCTATGCCTCAAGAAGCAGTTTGCTAACACTCTTTTCGTGGAATCTGGAAAGTGATATTTGGTAGCCCATAGGGGCCCATGGTGAAAAAGGAAATGTCCTCACATAATAACTACAGAGAAACTTTCTGAGAGATTGCTTTCTGATGTGTGACTTCATCACACAGAGTTCCACCCTTCCCTTCTTGGAACAGTTTGCTAACACTGTTCTCGTGGATTCTGCAAAGGTATATTTGGGAGCTCATTGAGGGCTAGGGTGAAAAAGGAATTATCCTCACAGAATAACTAAAGAGAAGCTTTCTGAGAAACTGCATTGCCATGTGTGAATGCAACTCACAGAGTTACACGTTTCTCTTCAGTGATCAGTTTGTTAACACAGTTTTCTGGAAATCTGCAATTTGGTATTTCATAGCGCAATGAACCTTACGGTGACAAAGGAAATATCCACAGATGAAAACTAGAAAGAAGCTTTCTTAGAAACTACTTGGTGATGTGTGAATTCATCTCACAGAGTTACACTTATGTTTCGTGGAGCAGTCCATTAACACTGTCTTTGAGGAAGCTGAGAAGGGCTTCCTTGGATAGCATTGAGGCCTACGCTGATAAAGGAAATTTCATCCGTTCAAAACGTGAAAGAAGCTTTCTGAGAAACTTCTTTCTGATCTGTGAATTCATCTCACAGAGTTACAACCTATGCCTCAAGAAGCAGTTTGCTAACACTCTTTTCGTGGAATCTGGAAAGTGATATTTGGTAGCCCATAGGGGCCCATGGTGAAAAAGGAAATGTCCTCACATAATAACTACAGAGAAACTTTCTGAGAGATTGCTGTCTGATGTGTGACTTCATCACACAGAGTTCCACACTTCCCTTCTTGGAACAGTTTGCTAACACTGTTCTCGTGGATTCTGCAAAGGTATATTTGGGAGCTCATTGAGGGCTAGGGTGAAAAAGGAATTATCCTCACATAATAACTAAAGAGAAGCTTTCTGAGAAACTGCATTGCCATGTGTGAATGCAACTCACAGAGTTACACGTTTCTCTTCAGTGATCAGTTTGTTAACACAGTTTTCTGGAAATCTGCAATTTGGTATTTCATAGCGCAATGAACCTTACGGTGACAAAGGAAATATCCACAGATGAAAACTAGAAAGAAGCTTTCTTAGAAACTTCTTGGTGATGTGTGAATTCATCTCACAGAGTTACACTTATGTTTCGTGGAGCAGTCCATTAACACTGTCTTTGAGGAAGCTGAGAAGGGCTTCCTTGGATCGCATTGAGGCCTACGCTGATAAAGGAAATTTCATCCGTTCAAAACGTGAAAGAAGCTTTCTGAGAAACTTCTTTCTGATCTCTGAATTCATCTCACAGTGTTACAACCTATGCCTCAAGAAGCAGTTGGCTAACACTCTTTTCGTGGAATCTGGAAAGTGATATTTGGTAGCCCATAGGGGCCCATGGTGAAAAAGGAAATGTCCTCACATAATAACTACAGAGAAACTTTCTGAGAGATTGCTTTCTGTTGTGTGACTTCATCACACAGAGTTCCACCCTTCCCTTCTTGGAACAGTTTGCTAACACTGTTCTCGTGGATTCTGCAAAGGTATATTTGGGAGCTAATTGAGGGCTAGGGTGAAAAAGGAATTATCCTCACATAATAACTAAAGAGAAGCTTTCTGAGAAACTGCATTGCCATGTGTGAATGCAACTCACAGAGTTACACGTTTCTCTTCAGTGATCAGTTTGTTAACACAGTTTTCTGGAAATCTGCAATTTGGTATTTCATAGCGCAATGAACCTTACGGTGACAAAGGAAATATCCACAGATGAAAACTAGAAAGAAGCTTTCTTAGAAACTTCTTGGTGATGTGTGAATTCATCTCACAGAGTTACACTTATGTTTCGTGGAGCAGTCAATTAACACTGTCTTTGAGGAAGCTGAGAAGGGCTTCCTTGGATCGCATTGAGGCCTACGCTGATAAAGGAAATTTCATCCGTTCAAAACGTGAAAGAAGCTTTCTGAGAAACTTCTTTCTGATCTGTGAATTCATCTCACAGAGTTACAACCTATGCCTCAAGAAGCAGTTTGCTAACACTCTTTTCGTGGAATCTGGAAAGTGATATTTGGTAGCCCATAGGGGCCCATGGTGAAAAAGGAAATGTCCTCACATAATAACTACAGAGAAACTTTCTGAGAGATTGCTTTCTGATGTGTGACTTCATCACACTGAGTTCCACCCTTCCCTTCTTGGAACAGTTTGCTAACACTGTTCTCGTGGATTCTGCAAAGGTATATTTGGGAGCTCATTGAGGGCTAGGGTGTAAAAGGAATTATCCTCACATAATAACTAAAGAGAAGCTTTCTGAGAAACTGCATTGCCATGTGTGAATGCAACTCACAGAGTTACACGTTTCTCTTCAGAGATCAGTTTGTTAACACAGTTTTCTGGAAATCTGCAATTTGGTATTTCATAGCGCAATGAACCTTACGGTGACAAAGGAAATATCCACAGATGAAAACTAGAAAGAAGCATTCTTCGAAACTTCTTGGTGATGTGTGAATTCATCTCACAGAGTTACACTTATGTTTCGTGGAGCAGTCCATTAACACTGTCTTTGAGGAAGCTGAGAAGGGCTTCCTTGGATCGCATTGAGGCCTACGCTGATAAAGGAAATTTCATCCGTTCAAAACGTGAAAGAAGCTTTCTGAGAAACTTCTTTCTGATCTGTGAATTCATCTCACAGAGTTACAACCTATGCCTCAAGAAGCAGTTTGCTAACACTCTTTTCGTGGAATCTGGAAAGTGATATTTGGTAGCCCATAGGGGCCCATGGTGAAAAAGGAAATGTCCTCACATAATAACTACAGAGAAACTTTCTGAGAGATTGCTTTCTGATGTGTGACTTCATCACACAGAGTTCCACCCTTCCCTTCTTGGAACAGTTTGCTAACACTGTTCTCGTGGATTCTGCAAAGGTATATTTGGGAGCTCATTGAGGGCTAGGGTGAAAAAGGAATTATCCTCACAGAATAACTAAAGAGAAGCTTTCTGAGAAACTGCATTGCCATGTGTGAATGCAACTCACAGAGTTACACGTTTCTCTTCAGTGATCAGTTTGTTAACACAGTTTTCTGGAAATCTGCAATTTGGTATTTCATAGCGCAATGAACCTTACGGTGACAAAGGAAATATCCACAGATGAAAACTGGAAAGAAGCTTTCTTAGCAAACTTCTTGGTGATGTGCTGAATTCATCTCACAGAGTTACACTTATGTTTCGTGGAGCAGTCCATTAACACTGTCTTTGAGGAAGCTGAGAAGGGCTTCCTTGGATACGCATTGAGGCCTACGCTGATAAAGGAAATTTCATCTGTTCAAAACGTAGAAAGAAGCTTTCTAAGAAACTTCTTTCTGATCTGTGAATTCATCTCACAGAGTTACAACCTATGCCTCAAGAAGCAGTTTGCTAACACTCTTTTCGATGGAATCTGGAAAGTGATATTTGGTAGCCCATAGGGGCCCATGGTGAAAAAGGAAATGTCCTCACATAATAACTACAGGAGAACTTTCTGAGAGATTGCTTTCTCATGTGTGACTTCATCACACAGAGTTCCACCCTTCCCTTCTTGGAACAGTTTGCTAACACTGTTCTCGTGCATTCTGCAAAGGTATATTTGGGAGCTTATTGGGGGCTAGGGTGAAAAAGGAATTATCCTCACATAGTAACTAAAGAGAGGCTTTCTGAGAAACTGCATTGCCATGTGTGAATTCATCTCACAGAGTTACACTTATGTTTCGTGGACCAGTCTATTAACACTGTCTTTGAGGAAGGTGAAAAGCGCTTCCTCGGATCGCATTGATCCTACGCTGATAAAGAAAATTTCATCCATTCAAAACTGAAAGAAGCTTTTTGAGAAACTTCTTTCTGATCTGTGAATTCATCTCAGAGAGTTACAAACTATGCCTCAAGAAGCAGTTTGCTAACGCTCTTTTCGTGGAATCTGGAAAGTGATATGTGGTAGCCCAAAGGGGCCCCATGGTGAAAAGGAACTGTCCTCACATAATAACTACAGAGAAACTTTCTGAGAGATTGCTTTCTCTTGTGTGACTTCATCACACAGAGTTCCACCCTTCCCTTCTTGGAACAGTTTGCTAACACTGTTCTCGTGGATTCTGCAAAGGTATATTGGGAGCTCATTGAGGGCTAGGGTGAAAAAGGAATTATCCTCACATAATAACTAAAGAGAAGCTTTCTGAGAAACTGCATTGCCATGTGTGAATGCAACTCACAGAGTTACACGTTTCTCTTCAGTGATCAGTTTGTTAACACAGTTTTCTGGAAATCTGCAATTTGGTATTTCATAGCGCAATGAACCTTACGGTGACAAAGGAAATATCCACAGATGAAAACTAGGAAAGAAGCTTTCTTAGAAACTTCTTGGTGATGTGTGAATTCATCTCACAGAGTTACACTTATGTTTCGTGGAGCAGTCCATTAACACTGTCTTTAAGGAAGCTGAGAAGGGCTTCCTTGGATCGCATTGAGGCCTACGCTGATAAAGGAAATTTCATCCGTTCAAAACGTGAAAGAAGCTTTCTGAGAAACTTCTTTCTGATCTGTGAATTCATCTCACAGAGTTACAACCTATGCCTCAAGAAGCAGTTGCTAACACTCTTTTCGTGGAATCTGGAAAGTGATATTTGGTAGCCCATAGGGGCCCATGGTGAAAAAGGAATGTCCTCACATAATAACTACAGAGAAACTTTCTGAGAGATTGCTTTCTGATGTGTGACTTCATCACACAGAGTTCCACCCTCCCTTCTTGGAACAGTTTGCTAACACCGTTCTCGTGGATTCTGCAAAGGTGTATTTGGGAGCTCATTGAGGGCTAGGGTGAAAAGGAATTATCCTCACATAGTAACTAAAGAGAAGCTTTCTGAGAAACTGCATTGCCGTGTGTGAATGCAACTCACAGAGTTACACGTTTCTCTTCAGTGATCAGTTTGTTAACACAGTTTTCTGGAAATCTGCAATTTGGTATTTCATAGCGCAACGAACTTTCCGGTGACAAAGGAAATATCCACAGATGAAAACTAGAAAGAAGCTTTCTTAGAAACTTCTTGGTGATGTGTGAATTCATCTCACAGAGTTACACTTATGTTTCGTGGAGCAGTCCATTAACACTGTCTTTGAGGAAGCTGAGAAGGGCTTCCTTGGATCGCATTGAGGGCCTACGCTGATAAAGGAAATTTCATCCGTTCAAAATGTGAAAGAAGCTTTCTGAGAAACTTCTTTTTGATCTGTGAATTCATCTCACAGAGTTACAACCTATGCCTCAAGAAGCAGTTTGCTAACACTCTTTTCGTGGAAACTGCAAAGTGATATTTGGTAGCCCACTAGGGGCCCATGGTGAAAAAGGAAATGTCCTCACATAATAACTACAGAAAACTTTCTGAGAGATTGCTTTCTGATGTGAGACTTCATCACACAGAGTTCCACCCTTCCCTTCTTGGAACAGTTTGCTAACACTGTTCTCGTGGATTCTGCAAAGGTATATTTGGGAGCTCATTGAGGACTAGGGTGAAAAAGGAATTATCCTCACATAACAACTAAAGAGAAGCTTTCTGAGAAACTGCATTGCCATGTGTGAATGCAACTCACCGAGTTACACGTTTCTCTTCAGTGATCAGTTTGTTAACACAGAGTTCTGGAAATCTGCAATTTGGTATTTCATAGCGCAATGAACCTTACGGTTACAAAGGAAATATCCACAGATGAAAACTAGAAAGAAGCTTTCTTAGAAACTTCTTGGTGATGTGTGAATTCATCTCACAGAGTTACAACCTATGCCTCAAGAAGCAGTTTGCTAACACTCTTTTCGAGGAATCTGGAAAGTGATATTTGGTAGCCCTTAGGGGCCATGGTGAAAAAGGAAATGTCCTCACATAATAACTACAGAGAAACTTTCTGAGAGATTGCTTTCTGATGTGTGACTTCATCACACAGAGTTCCACCCTTTCTTCTTGGAACAGTTTGCTAACACTGTTCTCGTGGATTCTGCAAAGGTGTGTTTGGGAGCTCATTGAGGGCTAGGGTGAAAAAGGATTTACCCTCACATAATAACGAAAGAGAAGCTTTCTGAGAAACGGCATTACCATGTGTGAATGCAACTCACAGAGTTACACGTTTCTCTTCAGTGATCAGTTTGTTAACAGATTTTTCTGGAAATCTGCAATTTGGTATTTCATAGCGCAATGAACCTTACGGTGACAAAGGAATATCCACAGAAGAAAACTAGAAAGAAGCTTTCCTAGAGACTTCTTGGTGATGTGTGAATTCATCTCACAGAGTTATACTTATGTTTCGTGGAGCAGTCCATTAACACTGTCTTTGAGGAAGCTGAGAAGGGCTTCCTTGGATCGCATTGAGGCCTACGCTGATAAAGGAAATTTCATCCGTTCAAACGTGAAAGAAGCTTTTGAGAAACTTCTTTCTGACCTGTGAATTCATCTCCCAGTGTTACAACCTATGCCTCAAGAAGCGTTTTGCTAACACTCTTTTCGAGGAATCTGGAAAGTGATATTTGGTAGCCCATAGGCGCCAATGGTGAAAAAGGAAATGTCCTCACATAATAACTACAGAGAAACTTTCTGAGAGATTGCTTTCTGATGTGTGACTTCATCACAGAGAGTTCCACCCTTCCCTTCTTGGAACAGTTTGCTAACACTGTTCTCGTGGATTCTGCAAAGGTATATTTGGGAGCTCATTGAGGGCTAGGGTGAAAAAGGAATTATCCTCACATAATAACTAAAGAGAAGCTTTCTGAGAAACTGCATTGCCATGTGTGAATGCAACTCACTGAGTTACACGTTTCTCTTCAGTGATCAGTTTGTTAACACAGTTTTCTGGATATCTGCAATTTGGAATTTCATAGCGCAATGAACCTTACGGTGACAAAGGAAATATCCACAGATGAAAACTAGAAAGAAGCTTTCTTAGAAACTTCTTGGTGATGTATGAATTCATCTCACAGAGCTACAGTTATGTTTCCTGTAGCAGTCAATTAACACTGTCTTTGAGGAAGCTGAGAAGGGCTCCTTGGATCACATTGAGGCCTAGGCTGATGAAGGAAATATCATCCATTCAAAACGTGAAAGAAGCTTTCTGAGAAACTTCTTTCTGATCTGTGAATTCATCTCACAGAGGTACAACCTATGCCTCAAGAAGCAGTTTGCTAACACTCTTTTCGTGGAATCTGGAAAGTTATATTTGGTAGCCCACAGGGGCGCATGGTGAAAAAGGATATGTCCTCACATAATAACTACAGAGAAACTTTCTGAGAGATTGCTTTCGGATGTGTGACTTCATCACATAGAGTTCCACCCTCCCCTTCTTGGAACAGTTTGCTAACACTGTTCTCGTGGATTCTGCAAAGGTATATTTGGGAGCTCATGGAGGGCTAGGGTGTAAAGGAATTATCCTCACATAATAACTAAAGAGAAGATTTTTGAGAAACTGCATTGCCATGTGTGAATGCAACTCACAGAGTTACACGTTTCTCTTCAGAGATCAGTTTGTTAACACAGTTTTCTGGAAATCTGTAATTTGGTATTTCATAGCGCAATGAACCTTCCGGTGACAAAGGGAATATCCACAGATGAAAACTAGAAAGAAGCTTCTTAGAAACTTCTTGGTGATGTGTGAATTCCTCTCACAGAGTTACACTTATGTTTCGTGGAGCAGTCCATTAACACCGTCTTTGAGGAAGCTGCGAAGGGCTTCCTTGGATCGCATTGAGGGCTACGCTGATAAAGGAAATTTCATCCGTTCAAAACGTGAAAGCAGCTTTCTGGGAAACTTCTTTCAGATCTGTGAATTCATCGCACAGAGTTACAACCTATGCCTCAAGAAGCAGTTTGCTAACACTCTTTTCGTGGAATCTGGAAAGTGATATTTGGTAGCCCATAGGGGCCCATGGTGAAAAAGGAAATGTGCTTACATCGTAACTACCGAGAAACTTTCTGAGAGATTGCTTTCTGATGTGTGACTTCATCACACAGAGTTCCACCCTTCCCTTCTTGGAACAGTTTGCTAACACTGTTCTCGTGGATTCTGCAAAGGTACATTTGGGAGCTCATTGAGGGTTAGGGTGAAAAAGGAATTATCCTCACAGAATAACTGAAGAGAAGCTTTCTGAGAAACTGCATTGCCATGTGAGAATGCAACTCACAGAGTTACACGTTTCTCTTCAGTGATCAGTTTGTTAACACAGTTTTCTGGAAATCTGCAATTTGGTATTTCATTGCGCAATGAACCTTACGGTGACAAAGGAAATATCCACAGATGAAAACTGGAAAGAAACTTTCTTGCAAACTTCTTGGTGATGTGCGAATTCATCTCACAGAGTTACACTTATGTTTCGTGGAGCAGTCCATTAACACTGTCTTTGAGGAAGCTGAGAAGGGCTTCCTTGGAACGCATTGAGGCCTACGCTGGTAAAGGAAATTTCATCTGTTCAAAACGAGAAAGAAGCTTTCTAAGAAACTTCTTTCTGATCTGTGAATTCATCTCACAGAGTTACAACCTATGCCTCAAGAAGCAGTTTGCTAACACTCTTTTCGAGGAATCTGGAAAGTGATATTTGGTAGCACATAGGGGCCCATGGTGAAAAAGGAAATGTCCTCACATAATAACTACAGGGAGACTTTCTGAGAGATTGCTTTCTCATGTGTGACTTCATCACACAGAGTTACACCCTTCCCTTCTTGGAACAGTTTGCTAACACTGTTCTCGTGCATTCTGCAAAGGTATATTTGGGAGCTTATTGGGGGCTAGGGTGAAAAAAGGAATTATCCTCACATAGTAACTAAAGAGAGGCTTTCTGAGAAACTGCATTGCCATGTGTGAATTCATCTCACAGAGTTACACTTATGTTTCGTGGACCAGTCCATTAACACTGTCTTTGAGGAAGGTGAAAAGCGCTTCCTCGGATCGCATTGCATCCTACGCTGATAAAGAAAATTTCATCCATTCAAACTGAAAGAAGCTTTTTGAGAAACTTCTTTCTGATCTGTGAATTCATCTCAGAGAGTTACAAACTATGCCTCAAGAAGCAGTTTGCTAACGCTCTTTTCGTGGAATCTGGAAAGTGATATGTGGTAGCCCATTGGGGCCCATGGTGAAAAAGGAAATGTCCTCAAATAATAACTACAGAGAAACTTTATGAGAGATTGCTTTCTGATGTGTGTCTTCATCACACAGAGTTCCACACTTCCCTTCTTGGAACAGTTTGCTTACACTGTTCTCGTGGATTCTGCAAAGGTATATTTGGGAGCTCATTGGGAGCTAGGGTGAAAAAGGAATTATCCTCACATATTAACTAAAGATAAACTTTCTGAGAAACTGCATTGCCATGTGGTAATGCAACTCACAGGTTTACAAGTTTCTCCTCAGTGAACAGTTTGTTAACACAGTTTTCTGGAAATCTGCAATTTGGTATTTCATAGCGCAATGAACCTTACGGTGACAAAGGAAATATCCACAGATGAAAACTAGGAAGTAGCTTGCTTATTAACTTCTTGGTGATGTGTGAATTCATCTCACAGATTTACACTTTTGTTTCGTGGAGCAGTCCATTCACACTGTCTTTGAGGAAGCTGAGAATGGCTTCCTTGGATGGCATTGAGGCCTACGCTGATAAAGGAAATTTCATCCGTTCAAAACGTGAAAGAAGCTTTGTGAGAAACTTTTTCTGATCTGTGAATTCATCTCACAGAGTTACAACCTATGCCTCAAGAAGCAGTTTGCTAACACTCTTTTCGTGGAATTGGAAAGTGATATTTGCTGGCCCATAGGGACCCATGGTGAAAAGGAAATGTCCTCACATAATAACTTCAGAGAGACTTTCTGAGAGATTGCTTTCTAATGTTTGACTTCATCACACAGAGTTCCACCCTTCACTTCTTGGAACAGTTTGCTAACACTGTTCTCGTGGATTCTGCAAAGGTATATTTGGGAGCTCATTGAGGACTAGGGTGAAAAAGGAATTATCCTCACATAATAACTAATGAGAAGCTTTCTGAAAAACTGCATTGCCATGTGTGAATGCAACTCACAGAGTTACACGTTTCTCTTCAGTGATCAGTTTGTTAACACAGTTTTCTTGAAATCTGCTACTTGGAATTTCATAGCGCAATGAACCTTACGGTGACAAAGGAAATATCCACAGATGAAAACTAGAAAGAAGCTTTCTTAGAAACTTCTTGTTGATGTGTGAATTCATCTCACAGAGTTACACTTATGTTTCGTGGAGCAGTCCATTAACACTGTCCTTGACGAAGCTGAGAAGGGCTTCTTGGATCGCATTGAGGCCTACGCTGATAACGGAAATTTCATCCGTTCAAAAAGTGAAAGAAGCTTTCTGAGAAACTTTTTCTGATCTGAGAATTCATCTCACAGATTTACAACCTATGCCTCAAGAAGCAGTTTGCTACCACTCTTTTCGTGGAATCTTGAAAGTGATATTTGGTAGCCCAAAGGGGCCCATGGTGAAAAAGGAACTGTCCTCACATAATAACTACAGAGAAACTTTCTGAGAGATTGCTTTCTCTTGTGTGACTTCATCACACAGAGTTCCACCCTTCCCTTCTTGGAACAGTTTGCTAACACTGTTCTCGTGGATTCTGCAAAGGTATATTTGGGAGCTCATTGAGGGCTAGGGTGAAAAAGGAATTATCCTCACATAACAACTAAAGAGAAGCTTTCTGAGAAACTGCATTGCCATGTGTGAATGCAACTCACAGAGTTACACGTTTCTCTTTAGTGATCAGTTTGTTAACACACTTTTCTGGAAAACTGCAATTTGGTATTTCGTAGCGCAATGAACCTTACGGTGGCAAAGGAAATATCCACAGATGAAAACTGGAAATAAGCTTTCTTAGAAACTTCTTGGTGATGTGTGAATTCATCTCACAGAGTTACACTTATGTTTCGTGGAGCAGTCCATTAACACTGTCTTTGAGGAAGCTGTGAAGGGCTTCCTTGGATCGCATTTAGGCCTACGCTGATAAAGGAAATTTCATCCGTTCAAAACGTGAAAGAAGCTTTCTGAGAAACTTCTTTCTCCACAGTGAATTCATCTCACAGAGTTACAACCTATGACTCCAGAAGCAGTTTGCTAACACTGTTTTGGGGGAACTTGGAAAGTGATATTTGGTAGCCCATAGGGGCCCATGGTGAAAAAGGAAATGTCCTCACATAATAACTACAGAGAAACTTTCTGAGAGATTGCTTTCTGATGTGTGACTTCATCACACAGAGTTCCACGCTTACCTTCTTGGAACAGTTTGTTAACACTGTCCTCGTGGATTCTGCAAAGGTATATTTGGGAGCTCATTGAGGGCTAGGGTGAAAAAGGAATTATCCTCACATAACAACCAAAGAGAAGCTTTCTGAGAAACTGCATTGCCAGGTGTGAATGCAATTCACAGAGTTACACGTTTCTCTTCAGTGATCAGTTTGTTAACACAGTGTTCTGGAAATCTGCAATTTGGTATTTCATAGCGCAATGAACCTTACGGTGACAAATGAAATATCCACAGATGAAAACTGGAAAGAAGCTTTCTTAGAAACTTCTTGGTGATGTGTGAATTCATCTCACAGAGTTACACTTATATTTGGTGGAGCAGTCCAGTAACACTGTCTTTGAGGAAGCTGAGAAGGGCTTCCTTGGATCGCATTGGGGCCTACGCTGATAAAGGAAATTTCATCCGTTCAAAACGTGAAAGAAGCTTTCTGAGAAACTTCTTTCTGATCTGTGAATTCATCTCACAGAGTTACAACCTATGCCTCAAGAAGCAGTTTGCTAACACTCTTTTCTTGGAAACTGGAAAGTGATATTTGGTAGCCCACAGGGGCCCATGGTGTGAAAAAGGAAATGTCCTCACATAATAACTACAGAAAAACTTTCTGAGAGATTGCTTTCTGATGTGAGACTTCATCACACAGAGTTCCACCCTTCCCTTCTTGGAACAGTTTGCTAACACTGTTCTCGTGGATTCTGCAAAGGTATATTTGGGAGCACATTGAGGACTAGGGTGAAAAAGGAATTATCCTCACATAACAACTAAAGAGAATCTTCTGAGAAACTGCATTGCCATGTGTGAATGCAACTCACCGAGTTACACGTTTCTCTTCAGTGATAGTTTGTTAACACAGAGTTCTGGAAATCTGCAATTTGGTATTTCATAGCGCAATGAACCTTACGGTTACAAAGGAAATATCCACAGATGAAAACTAGAAAGAAGCTTTCTTAGAAACTTCTTGGTGATGTGTGAATTCATCTCACAGAGTTACAACCTATGCCTCAAGAAGCAGTTTGCTAACACTCTTTTCGAGGAATCTGGAAAGTGATATTTGGTAGCCCTTAGGGGCCATGGTGAAAAAGGAAATGTCCTCACATAATAACTACAGAGAAACTTTCTGAGAGATTGCTTTCTGATGTGTGACTTCATCACACAGAGTTCCACCCTTCTCTTCTTGGAACAGTTTGCTAACACTGTTCTCGTGGATTCTGCAAAGGTGTGTTTGGGAGCTCATTGAGGGCTAGGGTGAAAAAGGATTTACCCTCACATAATAACGAAAGAGAAGCTTTCTGAGAAACGGCATTACCATGTGTGAATGCAACTCACAGAGTTACACGTTTCTCTTCAGTGATCAGTTTGTTAACAGATTTTTCTGGAAATCTGCAATTTGGTATTTCATAGCGCAATGAACCTTACGGTGACAAAGGAATTATCCACAGAAGAAAACTAGAAAGAAGCTTTCCTAGAGACTTCTTGGTGATGTGTGAATTCATCTCACAGAGTTATACTTATGTTTCGTGGAGCAGTCCATAAACACTGTCTTTGAGGAAGCTGAGAAGGGCTTCCTTGGATCGCATTGAGGCCTACGCTGATAAAGGAAATTTCATCCGTTTCAAAACGTGAAAGAAGCTTTTGAGAAAATTCTTTCTGACCTGTGAATTCATCTCCCGTGTTACAACCTATTGCCTCAAGAAGCGTTTTTGCTAACACTCTTTTCGAGGAATCTGGAAAGTGATATTTTGGTAGCCCATAGGCGCCAATGGTGAAAAAGGAAATGTCCTCACATAATAACTACAGAGAAACTTTCTGAGAGATTGCTTTCTGATGTGTGACTTCATCACAGCAGAGTTTCCACCCTTCCCTTCTTGGAACAGTTTGCTAACACTGTTCTCGTGGATTCTGCAAAGGTATATTTGGGGAGCTCATTGAGGGCTAGGGTTTGAAAAAGGGACTTATCCTCACATGAATAACTAAAGAGAAGCTTTCTGAGAAACTGCATTGCCCTGTGTGAATGCAACTCACAGAGTTACACGTTTCTCTTCAGTGATCAGTTTGTTAACACAGTTTTCTGGAATATCTGCAATTTGGTAATTTCATAGCGCAATGAACCTTACGGTGACAAAGGAAATATCCACAGATGAAACTAGAAAGAGCTTTCTTAGAAACTTCTTGGTGATGTGTGAATTCATCTCACAGAGTTACACTTATGTTTCGTGGAGCAGTCCATTAACACTGTCCTTTGAGGAAGCTGAGAAGGGCTTCTTGGATCGCATTGAGGCCTACGCTGATAACGGAAATTTCATCCGTTCAAAAGTGAAAGAAGCTTTCTGAGAAAACTTCTTTCTGATCTGTGAATTCATCTCACAGATTTACAACCTATGCCTCAAGAAGCAGTTTGCTACCACTCTTTTGGTGGAATCTTGAAAGTGATATTTGGTAGCCCAAAGGGGCCCATGGTGAAAAAGGAACTGTCCTCACATAATAACTACAGAGAAACTTTCTGAGAGATTGCTTTCTCTTGTGTGACTTCATCACACAGAGTTCCACCCTTCCCTTCTTGGAACAGTTTGCTAACACTGTTCTCGTGGATTCTGCAAAGGTATATTTGGGAGCTCATTGAGGGCTAGGGTGAAAAAGGAATTATCCTCACATAACAACTAAAGAGAAGCTTTCTGAGAAACTGCATTGCCATGTGTGAATGCAACTCAGAGAGTTACACGTTTCTCTTTAGTGATCAGTTTGTTAACACACTTTTCTGGAAAACTGCAATTTGGTATTTCGTAGCGCAATGAACCTTACGGTGGCAAAGGAAATATCCACAGATGAAAACTGGAAAGAAGCTTTCTTAGAAACTTCTTGGTGATGTGTGAATTCATCTCACAGAGTTCCACTTATGTTTCGTGGAGCAGTCCATTAACACTGTCTTTGAGGAAGCTGAGAAGGGCTTCCTTGGATCGCATTGAGGCCTACGCTGATAAAGGAAATTTAATCCTTTCAACAAGTGAAAGAAGCTTTCTGAGAAACTGCTTTCCAATCTGTGAATTCATCTCACAGAGTTACAACCTATGCCTCAAGATGCAGTTTGCTAACACTCTTTTCGTGGAATCTGGAAAGTGGTATTTGGTAGCCCATAGGGGCCCATGGTGAAAAAGGAAATGTCCTCACATAATAACTACAGAGAAACTTTCTGAGAGATTGCTTTCTGATGTGTGACTTCATCCACAGAGTTCCACCCTTCCCTTCTTGGAACAGTTTGCTAACACTGTTCTCGTGGATTCTGCAAAGGTATATTTGGGAGCTCATGAGGGCTAGGGTGAAAAAGGAATTATCCTCTCATACCAACTAAAGAGAAGAACGAAAAGAAAGAAAAGAAAGAAAGAAAAGAAAAGAAAGAAAGAAAAGAAAGAAAAAAGAGAAGACAAAGAAAGAAGAAAGAGGAAAAAAGAAGAAAGAAAGAGAGAAGAAAGAAAGAAGAAAGAAAGAAAAAGAAAGAAGAAGGAAAAGAAAGAAAAGAAGAAAAAGAAAGAAAGAAGAAAGAAAAAAGAAAGAACGAAAGAAGAAAGGACAGAAGAAAGAGAAAGAAAGAAAGAAAGAAAGAGAAAGAAAAACTGAGGCTGATGGGGGTTAGATAACTAGTTTAAAGGTTCAGAACAGGGCCAGGAGTCAGACCTGGATCTGTCTGACTGGATCACTACCGTATTTGCTGCCTCTAGTATTTCCTGGGCTTGCTGGGGGCTCCCCAGTGGACAGGTGAGCATCAGAGATCTTGGTACCTTGACACAAAGCTGTCCCACGCATGACTCATCCATAATACTCCTCCTGTCCAGCCTAAAGCTCTGCTCCCCCTGGAACTCCTTGGTCCTGCTGGGCTGCCTTGGAGTTTCTCTGGGCCCACATGGGCAGGGGCCTGCTCTTTGGTCTGTGTACTGTCTCTACAGACTCACCCCCAAATGACTGGACCGGGGCCACCCGCTCTGAGCCCCTACCACATCCCGCCTCTCTGTCTCCCTTAGCTCGGCTGCTCCCCGCAGCCCTCCCGCTTCCTGCTAACTGTGGGGAGAATTTGGCAGCATGCACATGACGTTTGCTGGCCCCTTCCCAGGCTGAATTTCACATGGTTATTTCCTCACCATATTTCTAGCCTGCCGGGCCCCCTGGAGACTCCAACTCATCCTTGGCTGATTCTGAACAGTCCGGTTTTAGCTCATCTGTGGATTTCATTACTGTGCTATTTACTGGCATCTTACAAGGTTTTAACTGAAGTTGTTCCTAGAGACTGGGCAGGGGGTTGGTCACTGGGATTGGTCAGAGCTTGGTGTTAATGAAGCCAAGCACATGGACGCAGGCCACGTTGGGCCCAGTGAGCTGGACTGGGCTGCCAGCCACAGACTGAGGCTGAGCCCAGACCTGTTTCAGATTGAGCCTGAATCCTATGCATAGGCATCCTCTGGGGCCTAAACTCTGAGGTGGCGGTGGACATGGAACATTGTACCCAGAAACAAGCTAAGATTCTTGCAAAGACACTCGCTTAGAAGTTTGTCCCAGGTGTCTACTCCATCACTCACCTGCCTGCCATCATCATTGCAGGCTTTAACTCATCAGCTCTGGGCCTTTCTGCATGGAAGGATGGAGTATTTACAGTGTGCAGCAGGGTCTAGTCCGGTCCCCTCTTCTCACTCTTGCACTGGCCTCCAGCTCTGGCAACAGTGTTATGGTGTCTCATGATAAGGGGCAGTCTTTGCCGCCAGGCCTCCACTGGGGCTCTCTCCTCTGCTCCTTCTCCTTATCCCAGCTGCACTGACCCCAGCAAGCCCCTGGACGAATACAGATGGCAGACCTGTGGTGTTCACAGCTTCTCTGCTTGGGAAGAGTCACATTCCATTCGCTTCCAAGACAGCACAGAAAAGTGGCACCAAAACATGGAGACTGTGTTGCCCCCTGTGCCCCAGGATGTTGCCCCAGCTTTCTGTGCTCCAGGGGTGGAAGTGGCTGAACTCGAATTGAGCTGTGACACATGCTGTCCCCTGGGCCCTGTGTGCCAATTTACAAGGTCGCTCAGGATGAAGTAGGGATGTAAGCGTAGACTCTGCTGTCTACTCTTTATTATTTTTCTCTGCCTTCTCCCTCTGCCCATAGTGGGGCTGGGCACAAGAGAGACAGACAGCGGAGGCCAAGGGCCATCCCACAATGGGCTGATCAGCCTCACCCCTCTGCTCATCTGTGGTACAAGTCTGCTGCTTTGCACAACTCTGGGGGGAGGGAGGACAGTTATGTGCAGCACGATGGGCATCCCCAGCCCAGTGAAACTTTGCAGCTGCCACACCAATAATGCCTGGTCCTGGCTTATTAAATGGGCCCTTCTGGAGTTTGGGTTGTCAACCGGAGCATGAGGTAGGGGTGGCAGTAGAGCACTGATCTCCATTTATAGACTCTTTTGTAATGTTCCATTTGATCAAACGCCTCCGAGCCCCTCTCTCGGCATCCTCTCTGTCACAGACAGCAAATGCTTCTAAGCTCCCTTCTTCCCAAAGGTGACCATAAAACAAATGAAATTGAAATCTGATGGAGATCCTGTTCAGTTTGATTTGGTTCAGTGTGATTTGACAAACATTTACTGAAGGAGTCCCTGCTCTGGGCCAGGCCTTTTGCAGCACTAGGAACAAAGATATGTCTTGATGCCTGTCCTCCAGGGGCTTCCAGAGACCATCTCAGTCCAGCACAGTAAGGGCACTGATGCAGGTCCACTGACGGGAGCCCAGGGGACGAATGAAGTAACTCTGCTGGGCATGAGGGTAGAACGGGAGCTCAGGGAAGTTGTCGTGATCTGAATGTTTGTGTCTCTCCAAAATTCCTATGTTGAAATCCTAACTCCCAAGGTGATGGTATTAAGGTAGGGCCTCTGGGAGCTGATTAGGTCATGAGAGTGGAGCCCCCATGTTGGGATTAGAGCTCCTTAGAAGAAGAGACATGTGAGGATACAAGAAGATGGCCACCTGCGAACCAGGAAACAGGCCTTCACCAAGAACCGCGCCATGATGGCGCCCTGACCTTGAACTTCCAGCCTCCAGAACTGTGAGAAATATTTTTTTTGCCACCCAGTCTATGGTATTCTGTTTAACCTGAACGTCCTAAGACAGAAGTCTTCTCAAACAAGGTGATTCCTGGCCAGGGGTTTGAAGAGTCAATAGTTTTCCTAGAAGGACAAAATGAGGAGAGTGGTGCAGGGGAATGAAACAACACAAGCAAAGATGCAAAAGCAGCAGTAGCTGGGTGGGGAGCTGCAACTATTTGAGCATAGCTGTTTGACTTTTGCTTCTCAGTGCCTGGCACAGTGCCTGGTGCATATGGTGCTCAGAAGATGTTGGGTGAATAAATGGACCTTCTTCTGGAAGGAGTCACGTGCATCTGGAGGAGTTCTGACCATCTTGCTAAACTGCAAGATAGTTGAGGGTGATTTGTAAGAGAGAAGTGAACATGGCCAGGAGTGGTGGCTCACACCTGTAATCCCAGCACTTTGGGAGGCTGAGGTGGGTGGATGGTTTGAATTCAGAAGTTCAAGACCAGCCTGGACAACATGGTGAAACCCAGGGTCTACTAAAAATACAAAAATTAGCCAGGTGTGGTGGTGCGCACCTATAGTCCCAGCTTCTCAGGAGGCTGAGGTGGGAGGATCACCTGAGCCCAGGAGGCAGAGATTGCAGTGAGCCAAGATTCCACCACTGTACTCCAGCCCTGGGCAACAGAGCGAGACCCTGTCTAAAGAGAGAGAGAGAGAGAGAGAAGTGAACACATCAGATGACACAGAGAATTAGTCAAGGAACTGGTCTAGAGCCCAGGACTCCTGACTCCCAGCCCAGTGCTCTTTTCATTCCACCTCTTCTCCTCTCGGTCCACACTGATCTCTCCCTTTCCCAAGCCCCTTGGCCCCTTCAGCACTTACAGTCAGAGTCACTTCTTCCCCAGCTCTCCTGTATTGTGCATGGGTTGTGCACAATAACATGTGTTCCACTTGTTTCTCCAATGGACTATCAGCTCCTTCAAGGCAGAGACTGGGGGCTCTTCTTTTCTGGGTTCTCTATGGTGAGCAATAAATGTGTCCTCCCCCAAAGCATCAAGAATTAAAGAAATGTAGAAAAACTCTCTTTCCCTCCCTCTCCAAGAGACTTGTGGATTCAAGTGCTGGCATCCTGAATTTAGGGGTTGAAATTTCTCTGCGTACACACCTTGTGGCCCTGCCCACAAAGTGTGCAGAGAAGTCTAAAGAACCTACACCCTTCCTTCCCTCGGGAAGTTTGCTGCTTAGAAAGGGAGAAAAAATGGCCCCAAATACAGAAGAAGATGGATTTGTCACATTTTGTGGATAAGTGTGTTCCTGACATGCTTGTGGGAGTAAAATCTTACCTTTGATGCGCTGGGAAAAGTCCCTAGTTGAGGAAATTCTCTAGCGACGTTTTGAAAACTAATGATATTGAATCATTGAATTAATTTATTTCGTTTCTCCATGGCATCTTTTGCTTATTAGAATTGGCATCTATTCATTTACCAATTATCTAAGAAAAATCCATTCATCCCAATGAATCCATCTCTCCCAGTAAATATCAACACAGAGTAAATACACACTGACTCATAAAAAGTAAATACACACTGACTCATACACAATTTTACTTGTCATAAATTCTTTTTTAATGTGAAGAATCAGCCTCTAATGGACCCACTGTGTTCTAATAGGACAAGAAGCTGCATGCGAATAAAAGCAGTTCTTGCTGTTCTCATCTAGCAGGTCAGCCTAGAAGTGTGGTTATATTAGTGATTTAAATCTCATGAGACCTACTACCTAGTTTTTCCTGTGGAATCCACAGAGTCTAGTTAATCAGAAAGACTGTGTTTGAATCCCACTTCTGTCACTTACTGAGTGACCTTTGATAAGTGACATTGGTTTTTCTGGCCCTCAGTGTCCTTGGCTATGTAATGGGGACAATCATAGCCACTACCTCATAGGATCATTATGTGGATAAAAGGTAACACTGAATGTCAAGAGTGTAGATCAACTGAACCAGGTGAAGGTAGGAACTGTGAGACAGGGAAGTATCTTCTTCCTAAGGTGACCCTGAAGCACTGATTACATTACTTTGGGGTGGATTTTCCTCCACATGCACCCATAGTATAAACTATTTTACCAATGGGAAGGCAGGCCTAGGGGAGGGGAGAGGGCACAAGTGGGTTTCAGCAGGCCATCAGCAGATTCTCCCATGACACCCCTATGGGCAAGGTGTTCACTGGTGCTGGATGAGTCATAATCACAACTGTAAGCAAGAGCTCGCCTGAGTCTCTCATGCACTCAAAATAGAATAGTAGAGACACAGATGACGTGCAAATCCCGGAAGCTTTTTGTAGCAGATGATGATGACCCCCCTCCCTCCCCCATCTCTTCAGCCTAGCTATGGGACAGGGCTGTTTGCAGCATGCCACTATTTTCCACCTGGGACACCTGCAACTTCTCTGCTGGAGGGAGGGCTTTCTGCAGCACTTGGGAGAGTGTGGAGGAGTTGACATCCCCAGGGTAACTTTCAACTGATGGGGGAGGGGAATTGGTGGCCAAATGCCCCAACTCTTTGACAGGACAGTTCTGAGGAGTGTCCCCACAGTTTCCCAGTGGTCCTCTGCAGGATAGAGCTCCAGTTGCCTTAAGGGCCAACTGCTCTTTAATGTGGCATTTCATTGACTTCTCTCCCTTTTCTCCCTTTCCCTATTTCCACCTCCCCAATAAACTACCTGAATCCAAGTCCTTGTCTCTGGGTCTGCTTTTGGGGGGACTGAAATGAAAACACTTTTTCTGTTCTTCTACAGTTCACACAAGATTCAGGTGTGGGGAAACAAGAGTGTGAGAAAAACTCATTACAAAAGAAATGTATTCCCCCTACCTGACACCTGTTTTCAAAGTACTTTCTTTCACCTACATCCTCGTTATTCAAAGCAGGACAGGCAGCAAGGACATCACCTGGGAGCTTGTGAGAAATGCAGACCCACCCCAGGCTGGCTGGCTCCAAATCTGCATTTTAATGCGATCCCCAGGTGCTTCTTGGCTGTTATACTTTGAGAAGCCCTGCCCTGTGCTACCTTACCCTCTGGGCCCTCATGAAGCTCCTGTGAGAAAGAATGGCTATTTGTAGTGGGTTGAATAGCGTTTTCCCCCAAATTCAAGTCCACCCCAAACTTCACATAGTGACCTTACTGGGACATAAGCTCATTGCAGATGTAATTAGTTAAGTAAGATGAGGTCATCCTGGAGTAGGGTGGGCCCTCAATTCAATGATCCGTGTCCTTACAAGAACACAGAGAGAGACGTGCACAGAAAAGAAAGTCACATGACAGAGATTGGAGTGATGCTGCATGAACCAAAGAACACCAGGAGTCACCAGGAGCTGGAAGGGGCAAGGAAGGATTCTCTCTGAGAGCCTTTGGAGGGAGAATTTTCCCGCTGATACCTTTATTTTGGACTTGTAGCCTTCAAGAATGGAGCAAATACATTTCTTTTCTTTTTTTCTTTCTTTTATTTTGTTTTTCTTTATTTTTCTTTAAGTTCCGGGATACAAGTGCAGATCGTGTAGGTTTATTACACAGGGATACGTGCAAATACATTTCTGTTGTTTTAAGCCACCCAGTTGGTGGTACTTTCTTATGGCAACCCTAGGAAACTACTATCATTCCCAATTTCACAGCCTTGTAAGAACTTGGCCTGGGCACAGTTTGAATTGCTGATTAAACACCCCCCCTCCGCTGCCCCCTGAGATGGATACCGGGCCTCAGGGGCTCTCCAGTAGCACTTCCAAGAGCCTTGCTCCTGGCCTTTCTCCTACACCATATTGTTGCCCAGGATTTGGAAGCAGGCACAGGGACGTGCACTGCTCAGTTTTGTAGATGACATGACGCCAGGAGGGTTGGTTAATAGGATGGCTGGCTGAATAGGGACATGGAAAGATTGGGACAGGTTACAACAATGGCCCAAGCAAATGATGGGACCCCACAGGAATGAGAGTAAAGCTGAAACTTAGGTTACAAAAAGCAATCATACAGAAACGGGATGACTGGAAGCTTGGCAGATGTCCTGATTGCAGCAAGTGGGTGGGTAGGTGTAAGTGACCTCCAGCTCTGTTGCAGCTGAGAGTACGATGAAGTTGGTAATAAAGGAAGGCAGCCTTAAGCAGCATGAATAGAAGTGGTATGTCCCCAGTAGGTGGGGACAGCACTGTCAGTTTCTACTTTTTGTTGTTCATACCACCCCTGGAGCACTGGGCCAAAGTAGGGGTACCACTTTACAGAAAGGACGCTTCAAACTAGGGAGTGCTTGGGGAGGTGATCAGAATGGTGAGGATTCAGAAATAAAATAATGATAATAGCTACCATTTATTAAGTGCTTCCTTTGTGCCAGCGACTGGGCTAAGGGAGGTGAGTAAGACAAACACTGTCCCTGCCTTTGGGAAGCTTACACGCCTGGTAGCAAAGGAAGGCAATAAGCCCCGAGGCATATCAACACATGGATTTATTTTAAAACCTACAAGGGCTACAGAGGAGGACAGGGAGCTATTACCCAGAGAACCTGACCCAGATGGGTTCCTCAAGCCTTCCTTGAGGAAGCAGCGTTTTCATCTTTGAGCTAGTTTATGAAAGCAGATTAGGTGCTACTTAGGGGATCATGGCATCTTTTAAACAAAGAGAACAGCAGGTTCAAAGGCCCTGGGGCACATTTGAGGTATAGGGAGACGAGTAGTATTAAGGGATGCGACTTAGTTTGACTAAGGTCCTGGGAACATTGCTTTGGCTGTGCTGTGAGGGATGAATTGGGGAGATGCAAGGGTGGGTGCAGGGAAACCAGTCAGGAGGGAGTGGCAGCCATCTGTACTAGTTTTCTATTGCTGCTACAACACATTGCCTCACATTTAGTGGTTTAAAACAATACAAATGATCCAGGCACAGTGGCTCATGCCTGTAATCCCAGAGCTTTGGAAGGCTGAGGCAGGAGGATCACTTGAACCCAGGAGTTCATGACCAGTCTGGGCAATATAGCAAGGACCTCATCTCCACAAAAGAATATTTTTTTTTTTTTTTGAGACAGAGTCTCGCTCTGTCACCCGGACTGGAGTGCAGTTGCCTGATCTCAGATTACTGCAACCTCCACCTCCTGGGTTCAAGCAATTCTCCTGCCTCAGCCTCCTCAGCAGTGGGGACTATAGGCATGCACCACCGGGCGCAGCTAATTTTTTATTTTTCAATAGAGACAGGGTTTTGCTATGTTGGCCAGACTGATCTTGAACTCCTGGGCTCAAGTGATCCGCCCGCCTCGGCCTTCCAAAGTGCTGCGATTACAGCCGTGAGCCACTCAAAACAATTTAAAAACAATTAGCCAGGCGTGGTGGTGTGTGCTTGTGGTCCTAGCTACCTGGGAGGCTGAGGTGGAAAGATGACTTGAGGCCAGGAGTTTGTGACAAGTCTGGGCCACACAGGAAGACCCTGTCTCTACAAAAACAAGAACAAAACTAAACAATCCCCCCCAAAGACCCCACAAACAAACCAAACCCCAAATGTATTCTCTTACAGTTCTGTAGGCCAGAAGTCCAACAGGAGTCCCACTGGGCTAAAATCAAGGGGCAGCAAGGCTGTGTTCCTCCTAGAGGCTCGAAAGGAGGATCTGTTTCCCTGCCTTGTTCAGCTTCGAGAGGCTGCCTGCGTGCTTTGCCTCAGGATGCCTTTCCATCTTCAAACCCAGCAATGGCTGGTGGAGTCTTTCTTACATTGCTGCATTCTGAGTCTGACTTTCCTGCCTCTGTCTTTCACTTATAGGGACCCTTGTGATGATATTGGGCCTCTCCGGATAATCCAAGATCATTCCCCAATCTCCCTATTTTATTTTATTTTGAGTTGGAGTTTCGCTCTGTTG
This sequence comes from Rhinopithecus roxellana, assembly GCF_007565055.1. Lineage (NCBI taxonomy): Eukaryota > Metazoa > Chordata > Mammalia > Primates > Cercopithecidae > Rhinopithecus > Rhinopithecus roxellana. The sequence goes on along the minus strand of NW_022142228.1, from coordinate 2,265 downwards.
CCCAGGCTGGAGTGCAATGGTGCGATCTTGGCTCACTTCAACCTCCGCCTCCTGGATTCAAGCGATTCTCTTGCCTCAGCATCACAAGTAGCTGGGATTACAGGTGCGTGCCACCACACCTGGCTAATTTTTTGTATTTTTAGTAGAGACAGGGTTTTGCCATGTTGTCCAGGTTGGTCTCTAACTCCTGGCCTCAGGTGATCCACCTGCCTTGGCCTCCCAAAGTGCTGGGATTATAGGCATGAGCCACCATGCCCAGCTGATCTCCCTATTTTAAAGTCAGCTGATTAGCAGTCTTAATTCCATCTTGCCACTGTAACAAAATATATTCACAGGTTGTGGGGATTAAGATGTGCAGATATTGGGGAGTCCGTTATCCTGCCTAGCACACATTCTGATTTACACAAGTTACCTCATTTAATGCCCATGCCCTCTCCCTCCCCAGGAGGCTGGTACTACTAATTCCCTTTCTACAGATAGGACACTGAGGACTGCACTAGTGACCTGCCTAAGGTCACACAGTGGGAAGTGGCAAAGTCCACAGTCAGACTCCAGGCTGCCTGACTCCTGATCCTGTGATTCTAACCACCACCAGACCCTGCAACTCCATTTCTTAGGAGGACAATGGGAAAGGCCAGGGAATGATGTTTGCCCTAGGGAGCTGAGCTGCTAGCTGACTTCTAGTGTACGGTGGGCTGGCTGACTGTTGGCATCACACAGGGGGTTAAGTACTGTGTGACTCCAGAAGGCAAAACCAGGTCAAAACTTACAAGGAGGTAAATTCCCAGTTTTAGAGACTTAGAATGTTAGAGCGAGAAGGGATCTCAGAGATCATCTTTTCTTATAAGGAAACTAAGGTCCAGAGACAGGAAGTAATCTACCCAAGGCCACACAGCTAGCTAGTAGCCTAATAAATAACTTTATTTTTTCTTTTCTTGTCTTTTTTTTTTTTTTTTTTTTTTTTTTTGAGACAGGGTCTCATTCTGTTGCCCAGGCTGGAGTGCAGTGGTGTGATTTTGGCTCACTGCAACCTCCACCTCCCGGGTTCAATCGATTCTCGTGCCTCAGCACCCCCAGTAGCTGGAATTACAGGCATGCACCAACACGTCCGGCTAATTTTTGTATTTTTAGTAGAGGAGGGGTTTTGCCATGTTGGGCAGGCTGGTTTTGAACCCCTGACCTCAAATGATCCACCCGCCTAGGCCTCCCAAAGAGCTGGGATTACAGGCCTAATCAAGAACTTTCTATTACAGTTCTCCTGACAATGGTATGGGCTGCAATATTAAGTGATGGGCTCCTCATCGCTGGAGGTGGCTGAAGCATCTAACGGGGAACTCCTACTGGGCACAGGCGTCACTGGTCATCGTGAAGTGTGTTGCATGTAATTTTGAAATAAACGACAAAGCACACAAGCTTGTAAATGATTTCTTCATCTTAATAAATGAGAGCAGTTCTGGCCTGAGATTTTTCAAAGTCAGGTTTATGAAGGCATAATTTAACCCTTTGATGTGTGCAAGTTCAATGAGATTTAACAAAGGTACACAGTCATGTAACCACTACCACATTCAAGATATGAAACACTTCCATCACCTCCAAATATTCAAAAAGCTTTCTGTACCCCCTTTTAGTAAACTTTTTATTTTCAAAGAACTACTCACAAGAAGTTGCAAAAATAATATAGAGAGGTCCCATGTCCTCTTCAGGCAACTTTCTCCGCTGGTAACATCTTATATAATTATAGTACGATGTCAAGACCAGGGACATAACATCAGTACAATGCCATTAAGTGAACTTCAGACCTGATTCTGATTTCTTGAGCTTTTTCATGCACCCACTTGTGTGTGCGTGTTTGTGTGCACAGTTTTATGCAGTTTCATTGTGTGTATAGTTTTGCATAACTACCACCATCAATAGACTCCCTCGTGCTACTCCTTCCCACCCATGCCCACCCCTTCCCTACAAGCCATCCCTAACCTCTGGCAACCACTAATCTGCTTCTGTGCCCCTTTTCATATGCTTTACTGTGAAAGTGCATTTTTAATTAGAAAATAAATTGATGAATCAACTCGCGTTGGCAAAAATCCAAAGTATTTAGGTTTTTGGAAAGAACTCCTTAAGACACGTTTCTCGTTTTAGTCCCTTTACTGGGGGCAAACACTGTTAGAGTTTGGGGTATCCTACACTTTTGTCCTTGCAGTTGCATACCGTGCATACATTACATGTATATGTACAGTACCTATAGAAATATGTAGTTGTGTACGTTTT
>NW_022142227.1:0-12152 GCF_007565055.1 Rhinopithecus roxellana | reverse complement strand
AAGAAGCCCTTCTCAGTTTTCCCCAAAACGTGTTTAATGGACTGCTCCACGAAACATAAGTGTAACTCTGTGAGATGAATTCACACATCACCAAGAAGTTTCTAAGAAAGCTTCTTTCTAGTTTCATCTGTGGAAATTTCCTTTGTCACTGTAATGTTCATTGCGCTGTGAAGTATCTAATTGCAGATTTCCAGAAAACTGTGCTAACAAACTGATCACTGAAGAGAAACGTGTAACTCTGTGAGTTGCATTCACACATGGCAATGCAGTTTCTCAGAAAGCTTCTCTTAGTTATTATGTGAGGATATTTGCCTTTATCACCATGGGCCTCAATAGGCTCCCAAATTCACTTTGCAGATTCCACTAAAAGTGTTAGCAAACTGCTTCTTAAGGCAGAGGTTGTAACTCTGTGAGATGAACTCACAGATCAAGAAGAAGTTTCTCAGAAAGCTTCTTTCACGTTTGAACGGATGAAATTTCCTTTATCAGCGTAGGCCTCAATGTGATCCAAAGACGCCCTTCTCAGATTCCCCAAAGACAGTGTTAATGGACTGCTCCACGAAACATAAGTGTAAACTCTGTGAGATGAATTCACACATCACCCAAGAAGTTTCTAAGAAAGCTTCTTTCTAGTTTTCATCTGTGGACATTTCCTTTGTCACTGTAATGTTCATTGCGCTGTGAAGTATCTAATTGCAGATTTCCAGAAAAACTGTGCTAACAAACTGATCACTGAAGAGAAACGTGTAACTCTGTGAGTTGCATTCACACATGCAATGCAGTTTCTCACAAAGCTTCTCCTTAGTTATTATGTGAGGATAATTCCTTTATCACCATGGGCCTCAATAGGCTCCCAAATATCACTTTGCAGATTCCACCAAAAAAGTGTTAGCAAACTGCTTCTTGAATGCAGAGGTTGTAACTCTCGTGAGATGAACTCACAGATCAGAAAGAATGTTCTCAGAAAAGCTTCTTTCACGTTTTGAACGGAATGAAATTTTCCCTTTATCAGCGTAGGCCTCAATGTGATCCAAAGAAGCCCTTCTTCAGTTTCCCCAAAGACAGTGTTAATGGACTGCTTCCACGAAACATAAGTGTAACTCTGTGAGATGAATTCACACATCACCAAGAAGTTTTCTAAGAAAGCTTCTTTCTAGTTTTCATCTGTGGCAATTTTCCTTTGTCACTGTAATGTTCATTGCGCTATGAAGTATCTATTGCAGATTTCCAGAAAACTGTGCTAACAAACTGATCACTGAAGAGAAACGTATAACTCTGTGAGTGCATTCACACATGGCAATGCAGTTTCTCAGAAAGCTTCTCTTTAGTTATTATGTGAGGATAATTCCTTTATCACCATGGGCCCCAATAGGCTCCCAAATATCATTTTGCAGATTACACGAACAGAGTGTTAGCCATCTGCTTCTTTGGGCAGAGGTGGTAACTCTGTGAGATGAACTCACAGATCAGAAAGAAGTTTCTCAGAAAGCTTCTCTCTCATTTTATTGGAAGATGTTTCCATTGGCCCCATTGTTTTCAAAGGGATCGGGAATATCTGTTCTCAGATTCCACACAAATAGGGCTAGGCCACGGCCCCCACGAAATACAGCTGCAACTTAGTGAGTTGAATTCACACATCACAAAGCGGTTTCTCAGAAAGCTTCCCACTTTAGTAAGACGAGGTTATTTGTGGTCTTGGAGCGCCACCGTGTGTCCTATTGCAGATTCTGCGAAAACTCTGCTAGCAAGTTTCTCAGTGGAAACAATGATGGACATCTGTGGGCTGAATTCACCCACTACAAAGACGTTTCTGAGAAGGCTTCTCTGCAGGTTTCTCTGAGGATAGTTCCTTATTCAGCATGCGATTCAACGATATCCAAGACATCACATCTGAGATTCCTCAAAATGAGTGCTAGGAAACTCCCCCGAGAAAGGGTGATAGAACACTGTGAAATGAATTCACATATCACAAAGCAGTTTCGCAGAAAGCTTGGTTCCGCTTTCTCTTGGAGTATATTAGTTTTCTCCTTCTATTCTTCAAAGCTATCTGAAATATCACTTCTCGGAATCCACGGAAACAGTCCTAAGAAACGGCCCCAAAAAACACTGGCGTAACTCTGTGAGTTGCATTCACAGATGGCAATGCAGTTTTCTCACAAAGCTTCTCTTTAGTTATTATGTGAGGATAATTCCTTTATCACCATGGGCCCCAATAGGCTCCCAAATATCACTTTGCAGATTCCAAGAAAAGAGTGTTAGCAAACTGCTTCTTGAGGCAGAGGTTGTAACTCTGTGAGATGAACTCACAGATCAGAAAGAAGTTTCTCAGAAAGCTTCTTTCACGTTTTGAACGGATGAAATTTCCTTTATCAGCGTAGGCCTCAATGTGATCCAAAGAGGCCCTTCTCAGTTTCCCCAAAGACAGTGTTAATGGACTGCTCCACGAAACATAAGTGTAACTCTGTGAGATGAATTCACACATCACCAAGAAGTTTCTAAGAAAGCTTCTTTCTAGTTTTCATCTGTGGAAATTTCCTTTGTCACTGTAATGTTCATTGCGCTGTGAAGTATCTAATTGCAGATTTCCAGAAAACTGTGCTAACAAACTGATCACTGAAGAGCAACGTGTAAACTCTGTGAGTTGCATTCACACATGGCAATGCAGTTTCTCAGAAAGCTTCTCCTTAGTTATTATGTGAGGATAATTCCTTTATCACCATGGGCCTCAATAGGCTCCCAAATATCACTTTGCAGATTCCACCAAAAAAGTGTTAGCAAACTGCTTCTTAAGGCAGAGGTTGTAACTCTGTGAGATGAACTCACAGATCAGAAACAACTTTCTCAAAAAGCTTCTTTCACGTTTGAACGGATGAAATTTCCTTTATCAGCGTAGGCCTCAATGTGATCCAAAGAAGCCCTTCTCAGTTTCCCAAAGACAGTGTTAATGGACTGCTCCACGAAACATAAGTGTAACTCTGTGAGATGAATTCACACATCACCAAGAAGTTTCTAAGAAAGCTTCTTTCTAGTTTTCATCTGTGGAAATTTCCTTTGTCACTGTAATGTTCATTGCGCTATGAAGTATCTAATTGCAGATTTCCAGAAAACTGTGCTAACAAACTGATCACTGAAGAGAAACGTGTAACTCTGTGAGTTGCATTCACACAAGGCAATGCAGTTTCTCAGAAAGCTTCTCTTTAGTTATTATGTGAGGATATTTGCTTTATCACCATGGGCCCCAATACGCTCCCAATTATCACTTTGCAGATTCCACTAAAAGCGTGTTAGCAAACTGCTTCTTGAGGCAGAGGTTGTAACTCTGTGAGATGAACTCACAGATCAGAAAGAAGTTTCTCAGAAAGCTTCTTTCACGTTTTGAACGGATGAAATTTCCTTTATCAGCGTAGGCCTCAATGTGATCCAAAGACGCCCTTCTCAGATTCCCCAAAGACAGTGTTAATGGACTGCTCCACGAAACATAAGTGTAACTCTGTGAGATGAATTCACACATCACCAAGAAATTTCTAAGAAAGCTTCTTTCTAGTTTTCATCTGTGGACATTTCCTTTGTCACTGTAATGTTCATTGCGCTGTGAAGTATCTAATTGCAGATTTCCAGAAAACTGTGCTAACAAACTGTTCACTGAAGAGCAACGTGTAACTCTGTGAGTTGCATTCACACATGGCAATGCAGTTTCTCAGAAAGCTTCTCCTTAGTTATTATGTGAGGATAATTCCTTTATCACCATGGGCCTCAATAGGCTCCCAAATATCACTTTGCAGATTCCACCAAAAAAGTGTTAGCAAACTGCTTCTTAAGGCAGAGGTTGTAACTCTGTGAGATGAACTCACAGATCAGAAACAACTTTCTCAAAAAGCTTCTTTCACGTTTTGAACGGATGAAATTTCCTTTATCAGCGTAGGCCTCAATGTGATCAAAGAAGCCCTTCTCAGTTTCCCCAAAGACAGTGTTAATGGACTGCTCCACGAAACATAAGTGTAACTCTGTGAGATGAATTCACACATCACCAAGAAGTTTCTAAGAAAGCTTCTTTCTAGTTTTCATCTGTGGAAATTTCCTTTGTCACTGTAATGTTCATTGCGCTATGAAGTATCTAATTGCAGATTTCCAGAAAACTGTGCTAACAAACTGATCACTGAAGAGAAACGTGTAACTCTGTGAGTTGCATTCACACATGGCAATGCAGTTTCTCACAAAGCTTCTCCTTAGTTATTATGTGAGGATAATTCCTTTATCACCATGGGCCTCAATAGGCTCCCAAATATCACTTTGCAGATTCCACCAAAAAAGTGTTAGCAAACTGCTTCTTAAGGCAGAGGTTGTAACTCTGTGAGATGAACTCACAGATCAGAAAGAACTTCTCAAAAAGCTTCTTTCACGTTTTGAACGGATGAAATTTCCTTTATCAGCGTAGGCCTCAATGTGATCCAAAGAAGCCCTTCTCAGTTTCCCCAAAGACAGTGTTAATGGACTGCTCCACGAAACATAAGTGTAACTCTGTGAGATGAATTCACACATCACCAAGAAGTTTCTAAGAAAGCTTCTTTCTAGTTTTCTTTTTTTTTTTTTTTTTTTTTTTTTTATTTTTTATTTTTTTATTTATTTTTTTTTTATTTATTTATTTTTTTTATTATACTTTAAGTTCTAGGGTACATGTGCATAATGTGCAGGTTTGTTTACATATGTATACTTATGCCATGTTTGGTGTGCTGCACCCATCAACTCGTCAGCACCCATCAATCATCATTTATATCATGTATAACTCCCCCAATGCAATCCCTCCCTCCTCCCCCCTCCCCCCTCCCCATTGATAGGCCCCGGTGTGTGATGTTCCCCTCCCGAGTCCAAGTGATCTCATTGTTCAGTTCCCACCTATGAGTGAGAACATGCGGTGTTTGGTTTTTCTCTTCTTGTGATAGTTTGCTAAGAATGATGGTTTCCAGCTGCATCCATGTCCCTACAAAGGACGCAAACTCATCCTTTTTTATGGCTGCATAGTATTCCATGGTGTATATGTGCCACATTTTCTTAATCCGTCTGTCACAGATGGACATTTGGGTTGATTCCAAGTCTTTGCTATTGTGAATAGTGCCGCAATAAACATACGTGTACATGTGTCTTTGTAGTAGACTAATTTATAATCCTTTGGGTATATACCCAGTAGTGGGATGGCTGGGTCATATGGTACATCTAGTTCTAGATCCTTGAGGAATTGCCATACTCTTTCCATAATGGTTGAACTAGTTTACAATCCCACCAACAGTGTAAAAGTGGTTCCTATTTCTCCACATCCTCTCCAACACCTGTTGTTTCCTGACTTCTTAATGATTGCCATTCTAACTGGTGTGAGATGGTATCTCATTGTGGTTTTGATTTGCATTTCTCTGATGGCCAGTGATGATGAGCATTTTTTCATGTGTCTGTTGGCTGTATGAATATCTTCTTTTGAGAAATGTCTGTTTCATATCCTTTCCCCACTTTTTGATGGGGTTGTTTGTTTTTTTCTCGTATATTGTTTGAGTTCTTTGTAGATTCTGGATATTAGCCCTTTGTCAGATGAGTAGGTTGCAAAAATTTTCTCCCATTCTGTAGGTTGCCTGTTCACTCTGATGGTAGTTTCTTTTGCTGTGCAAAAGCTCTTTAGTTTTAATTAGATCCCATTGTCAATTATGGCTTTTGCTGCCGTTGCTTTTGGTGTTTTTAGACATGAAGTCCTTGCCCATGCCTATGTCCTGAATGGTACTACCTAGATTTTCTTCTAGGGTTTTTATGGTATTAGGTCTAACATTTAAGTCTCTAATCCATCTTGAATTAATCTTCGTATAAGGGGTAAGGAAAGGATCCAGTTTCAGCTTTCTACTTATGGCTAGCCAATTTTTCCCAGCACCATTTATTAAATAGGGAATCCTTTCCCCATTCTTGTTTCTCTCAGGTTTGTCAAGATCAGATGGCTGTAGATGTGCGGTATTATTTCTGAGGACTCTGTTCTGTTCCATTGGTCTATATCTCTGTTTTGGTACCAGTACCATGCTGTTTTGGTTACTGTAGCCTTGTAGTATAGTTTGAAGTCAGGTAGCGTGACGCCTCCAGCTTTGTCCTTTTGACTTAGGATTGTCTTGGCAATGCGGGCTCTTTTTTGGTTCCATATGAACTTTAAAGCAGTTTTTTCCAATTCTGTGAAGAAACTCATTGGTAGCTTGATGGGGATGGCATTGAATCTAGAAATAACCTGGGGAGTATGGCCATTTTCACGATATTGATTCTTCCTATCCATGAGCATGGTATGTTCTTCCATTTGTTTGTGTCCTCTTTGATTTCACTGAGCAGTGGTTTTGTAGTTCTCCTTGAAGAGGTCCTTTACATCCCTTGTAAGCTGGATTCCTAGGTATTTTATTCTCTTTGAAGCAATTGTGAATGGAAGTTCCTTCCTGATTGGCTCTCTTGCTTGTCTGTTGCTGGTGTATAAGAATGCTTGTGATTTTTGCACATTAATTTTGTATCCTGAGACTTTGCTGAAGTTGCTTATCAGCTTAAGGAGATTTTGGGCTGAGACGATGGGGTTTTTCTAATATACAATCATGTCATCTGCAAACAGGGACAATTTGACTTCTTCTTTTCCTAACTGGATACCCTTGATTTCTTTCTCTTGCCTGATTGCCCTAGCCAGAACTTCCAAACACTATGTTGAATAGGAGTGGTGAGAGAGGGCATCCCTGTCTTGTGCCAGTTTTCAAAGGGAATTTTTCCAGTTTTTGCCCATTCAGTATGATATTAGCTGTGGGTTTGTCATAAATAGCTCTTATTATTTTGAGGTACGTTCCATCAATACCGAATTTATTGAGCGTTTTTAGCATGAAGGGCTGTTTGAATTTTGTCAAAAAGCCTTTTCTGCATCTATTGAGACAATCATGTGTTCTTGTCTTTGGTTCTGTTTATATGCGGGATTACGTTTTATTGATTTGCGAATGGTTGAACCAGCCTTGCATCCCAGGGATGAAGCCCACTTGATCATGTGGATAAGCTTTTTGATGTGCTGCTGAATCCGGTTTGCCAGTATTTTATTGAGGATTTTTGCATCAATGTTCATCAGGGATATTGTCTAAAATTCTCTTTTTTGTTGTGTCTCTGCCAGGCTTTGGTATCAGGATGATGTTGGCCTCATAAAATGAGTTAGGGAGGATTCCCTCTTTTTCTATTGATTGGAATAGTTTCAGAAGGAATGGTACCAGCTCCTCCTTGTACCTCTGGTAGAATTCAGCTGTGAATCCATCTGGTCCTGGACTTTTTTGGTGGGTAGGCTATTAATTGTTGCTCAATTTCAGAGCCTGCTATTGGTCTATTCAGGGATTCAACTTCTTCCTGGTTTAGCCTTGGGAGAGTGTAAGTGTCCAGGAAATTATCCATTTCTTCTAGATTTTCTAGTTGATTTGCGTAGAGGCGTTTATAGTATTCTCTGATGGTAGTTTGTATTCTGTGGGGGTTCAGTGGTGATATCCCCTTTATCATTTTTTATTGCATCTATTGATTCTTCTCTCTTTTTTTCTTTATTAGCCTTGCTAGCGGTCTGTCAATTTTGTTGATCTTTTCAAAAACCAACTCCTGGATTCATTGATTTTTGGAGGGTTTTTGTGTCTCTATCTCCTCAGTTCTGCTCTGATCTTAGTTATTTCTTGCCTTCTGCTAGCTTTTGAATGTGATTGCTCTTGCCTCTCTAGTTCTTTTAATTGTGATGTTAGAGTGTCAATTTTAGATCTTTCCTGCTTTCTCTTGTGGGCATTTAGTGCTATAAATTTCCCTCTACACACTGCTTTAAATGTGTCCCAGATATTCTGGTATGTTGTATCTTTGTTCTCATTGGTTTCAAAGAACATCTTTATTTCCGCTTTCATTTCGTTATGTACCCAGTAGTCATTCAGGAGCAGGTTGTTTCAGTTTCCATGTAGTTGAGCGGTTTTGATTGAGTTTCTTAGTCCTGAGTTCTAGTTTTGATTGCACTGGTGTCTGAGAGACAGTTTGTTATAATTTCTGTTCTTTTACATTTGCTGAGGAGTGCTTTAACTTCCAATTATGTGGTCAATTTTGGAATAAGTGCGATGTGGTGCTGAGAAGAATGATATTCTGTTTGATTTGGGGTGGAGAGTTCTATAGATGTCTATTAGGTCCGCTTGGTGCAGAGATGAGTTCAATTCCTGGATATCCTTGTTAACTTCTGTCTCGTTGATCTGTCTAATGTTGACAGCGGAGCTGTTGAAGTCCCCCATTATTATTGTATGGGAGTCTAAGTCTCTTTGTAAGTCTCTAAGGACTTGCTTTATGAATCTGGGTGCTCCTGTATTGGGTGCATATATATTTAGGAGAGTTAGCTCTTCCTGTTGAATTGATCCCTTTACCATTATGTAATGGCCTTCTTTGTCTCTTTTGATCTTTGATGGTTTAAAGTCTGTTTTATCAGAGACTAGGATTGCAAACCCTGCTTTTTTTTTGTTCTCCATTTGCTTGGTAGATCTTCCTCCCATCCCTTTATTTTGAGCCTATGTATGTCTCTGCATGTGAGATGGGTCTCCTGAATACAGCAGACTGATGGGTCTTGACTCTTTATCCAGTTTGCCAGTCTGTGTCTTTTAATTGGAGCATTTAGTCCATTAACATTTAAGGTTAATATTGTTATGTGTGAACTTGATCCTGCCATTATGATATTAACTGGTTATTTGCTCGTTAGTTGATTGCAGTTTCTTCCTAGCCTCGATGGTCTTTACATTTTGCCAAGTTTTTGCGATGGCTGGTACCGGTGTTCCTTTCCATGTTTAGGGCTTCCTTCAGGGTCTCTTGTAAGGCAGGCCTGGTGGTGACAAAATCTCTAAGCATTGCTTATCTGTAAAGGATTTTATTTCTCCTTCACTTATGAAACTTAGTTTGGCTGGATATGAAATTCTGGGTTTAAAATTCTTTTCTTAAGAACGTTGATATTGGCCCCACCTCTCTTCTGGCTTGTAGAGTTTTCTGCCGAGAGATCTGCTGTTAGTCTGATGGGCTTTCCCTTTGTGGGTGACCCGACCTTTCTCTCTGGCTGCCCTTAAGATTTTTCCTTCATTTCAACTTTGGTGAATCTGGCAATTATGTGTCTTGGAGTTGCTCTTCTCGAGGAGTATCTTTGTGGCGTTCTCTGTATTTCCTGAATTTGAATGTTGGCCTGCCCTACTAGGTTGGGGAAGTTCTCCTGGATGATATCCTGAAGAGTGTTTTCCAACTTGGTTCCATTTTCCCCCTCACTTTCAGGCACCCCAATCAGACGTAGATTTGGTCTTTTTACGTAATCCCATACTTCTTGCAGGCTTTGCTCATTTCTTTTCTTCTTTTTTTCTTTTGGTTTCTCTTCTCGCTTCATTTCATTCATTTGATCTTCAATCGCTGATACTCTTTTTCCAGGTTGATCGAGTCGGTTACTGAAGCTTGTGCATTTGTCACGTATTTCTCGTGTCATGGTTTTCATCTCTGTCATTTCGTTTATGATCTTCTCTGCATTAATGAGTCTAGCTGTCAATTCTTCCACTCTTTTTTCAAGATTTTTAGTTCTTTGCGCTGGGTACGTAATTCCTCCTTTAGCTCTGATAAGTTTGATGGACTGAAGCCTTCTTCTCTCCTCTCGTCCAAGTCATTCTCTGACCAGCTTTGATCCGTTGCTGGTGATGGGCTGCGCTCCTTTGCAGGGGGAGATGCGCTCTTATTTTTTGAATTTCCAGCTTTTCTGCCCTGCTTCTTTCCCCATCTTTGTGGTTTTATCTGTCTCTGGTCTTTGATGGTGGTGACGAACTGATGGGGTTTTGGTATAGGTGTCCTTCCTGTTTGATAGTTTTCCTTCTGACAGTCAGAAGGACTCTCTTTTGGTCTGTTGGAGATTGCTTGAGGTCCACTCCAGACCCTGTTTGCCTGGGTATCAGCAGCAGAGGTTGCCGAAGATAGAATATTGCTGAACAGCGAGTGTACCTGTCTGATTCTTCCTTTGGAAGTGTCCTCTCAGGGGTGCTACTCCACCCTGTGAGGTGTGGGGTGTCAGACTGCCCATAGTGGGGGATTTCTCCCAGCTAGGCTACTCAGGGGTCAGGGACACACCTGAGCAGGCAGTCTGTCCGTTCTCAGATCTCAACCTCCGCGTTGGGAGATCCGCGGCTCTCCCCAAAGCTATCAGACAGAGTCGTTCGCGTCTGCACCGGCTCCCGCTACTTCCCCTGTTGGTCTTCAGCTGTGCGCTTGTCCCCAGAGGTGGAGACTACAGAGACAGGCAGGCTTCCTTGAGCTGCTGTGAGCTCCACCCAGTTGGAGCTTCCCAGCGGCTTTGTTTACCTACTTAAGCCTCAGCAATGGCGGGCGCCCCTCCCCCAGCCTCGCTGCTGCCTCTGCAGATAGATCGCGGCAGACTGCTGTGTTAGCAGTGAGGGAGGCTTCGTGGGCGTGGGACCCTCCCGGCCAGGTGGTGGGATATATTCTCCTGGAATGCCTGTATGCTTACAGCGCAGTATTGGGGTGGAGGTACCCGATTTTCCAGGTGTTGTGTGTCTCAGTTCCCCTGGCTAGGAAAACGGATCCCCTTCCCCCTTGCGCTTCCAGGTGAGGCGATGCCTCGCCCTGCTTCAGCTCTCGCTGGTCAGGCTGCAGCAGCTGACCAGCTCCGATTGTCCGGCACTCCCTAGTGAGATGACCCCAGTACCTCAGTTGAAAATGCAGAAATCACCGGTCTTCTGTGTCGCTCGCGCTGGGAGTTGGAGACTGGAGCTGTTCCTATTCGGCCATCTTGCTCCGCCCCCCCTTTCTAGTTTTCATCTGTGGAAATTTCCTTTGTCACTGTAATGTTCATTGCGCTGTGAAGTATCTAATTGCAGATTTCCAGAAAACTGTGCTAACAAACTGATCACTGAAGAGCAACGTGTAACTCTGTGAGTTGCATTCACACATGGCAATGCAGTTTCTCAGAAAGCTTCTCTTTAGTTATTATGAGAGGATAATTCCTTTATCACCATGGGCCTCAATAGGCCTCCCAAATATCACTTTGCAGATTCCACCAAAAATTGTTAGCAAACTGCTTCTTAAGGCAGAGGTTGTAACTCTGTGAGATGAACTCACAGATCAGAAAGAAGTTTCTCAGAAAGCTTCTTTCACGTTTTGAACGGATGAAATTTCCTTTATCAGCGTAAGCCTCAATGTGATCCAAAGAAGCCCTTCTCAGTTTCCCCAAAGGCAGTGTTAATGGACTGCTCCACGAAACATAAGTGTAACTCTGTGAGATGAATTCACACATCACCAAGAAGTTTCTAAGAAAGCTTCTTTCTAGTTTTCATCTGTGGACATTTCCTTTGTCACTGTAATGTTCATTGCGCTATGAAGTATCTAATTGCAGATTTCCAGAAAACTGTGCTAACAAACTGTTCACTGAAGAGAACGTGTAACTCTGTGAGTTGCATTCACACATGGCAATGCAGTTTCTCACAAAGCTTCTCCTTAGTTATTATGTGAGGATAATTCCTTTATCACCATGGGCCTCAATAGGCTCCCAAATATCACTTTGCAGATTCCACCAAAAAGTGTTAGCAAACTGCTTCTTAAGGCAGAGGTTGTAACTCTGTGAGATGAACTCACAGATCAGAAAGAAGTTTCTCAGAACGCTTCTTTCACGTTTTGAACGGATGAAATTTCCTATCTCAGCGTAGGCCTCAATGTGATCCAAAGAAGCCCTTCTCAGTTTCCCCAAAGACAGTGTTAATGGACTGCTCCACGAAACATAAGTGTAACTCGTGAGATGAATTCACACATCACCAAGAAGTTTCTAAGAAAGCTTCTTTCTAGTTTTCATCTGTGGAAATTTCCTTTGTCACTGTAATGTTCATTGCGCTATGAAGTATCTAATTGCAGATTTCCAGAAAACTGTGCTAACAAACTGATCACTGAAGAGAAACGTGTAACTCTGTGAGTTGCATTCACAAGGCAATGCAGTTTCTCAGAAAGCTTCTCTTTAGTTATTATGTGAGGATTTGCTTTATCACCATGGGCCACAATACGCTCCCAATTATCACTTTGCAGATTCCACTAAAAGCGTGTTAGCAAACTGCTTCTTGAGGCAGAGGTTGTAACTCTGTGAG
>NW_022142226.1:0-33686 GCF_007565055.1 Rhinopithecus roxellana | reverse complement strand
CGCCTTTTACTAAAAAAAAAAAAAAAAAAAAAAAAAAGAAAACATAGGCTTTAAGAATCAAAAGTAAGCTTCCAAGCTCACTGCCAGGATTACAACTTCACATTACAGAAATGTTTAATAACAAATATTTGACCAACAGATTATAATTCTGAAGTTGTACTTTTTTTTTTTTTTTTTTGAGACGGAGTCTTGCTGTGTCGCCCAGGTTGGAGTGCAGTGGTGCGAACTCAGCTCACTGTAAGCTCCGCCTCCCGGGTTCACGCCATTCTCCTGCCTCAGCCGCCGGAGTAGCTGGGACTACAGGCACCCGCCACCATGCCTGGCTAATTTTTATATTTTTCGTAGAGACGGGGTTTCACCATGTTAGCCAGGATGGTCTCGATCTCCTGATCTCGTGATTCGCCCACCTCAGACTCCCAAAGTGCTGGGATTACAGGCGTGAGCCACCGCGCCCAGCAGTGCACATTTTAAATGCCTTTTAATTTTGCTTCTTTACTAAAAAAACTACGAACTGATGAACTCACAATAGAAAATTAATAATAATTAATTTCAGGAAAAAAAAAGGCACATCCAGGCAACACATTCAAGGCGATTGGTAAAATGCAGCGTCCCGGGTCTACTGCACATAATCAACTGACTGCAAATAAACTACTCTGGAAAATTCTAAAATAGGACAAGAATATTCTGTAAAAGCCAGGATAACATGATTGCACCGACACTTTGCTAGAGAGCTGTTCTGTTGCCAAGGTGCGAGCTTCCCAGAAGCAGCAGCTGTTGGCCATTTAAGTGCACACTCCCCACAGACGCTTCCCTTCCAAGGTCCATCATCTCCGTACATCAGAGGCTGGACCGTCTCTCTGGTCTGGGCACACACCTCATGATTGCAGCTCTCCACAGCACCGGGGCGAGTAAGAGGCTGAGCGTGGTCACACTCAGTATAAGGAGGTACACCTGCAACAACAAAGTGCAGAGCGGGTCACAGACACTGTCAGGACTCGCACCTGCAATAGGAAAGCACAGGGCTGGTCTCACTGAGCTCGGAGGGACGCCTGCAAAGCTAGAGTCCTGAGGCTGAGCGCAGTCACGCTGAGTGCTGGGAGGGATGGCTGCACGGGTGGGTGGGTGGGGGGTGGAAGCTGAGCGCAGTCACGCTGAGTGCTGGGAGGGATGCCTGCACATCATAAATTCACTACTATCTCTTTAAAGCACATCGAAGTACAGCCAGAAGTTGAGGACACTGGAATGCAGGAGGGGCTGTGATTTGAAGATCAATGTTGCACGGTTAGTCCTGATGGGCCACAGGGTAACAGCTTTAGCCTGTGTTTGCCTGAAGGCCAACCCCGGGCCACAGTACAAGTGAGCCTGCCCCACAGCTTCCCCGACCCTGGGGATGCGGCCTTGGGTCAGGCCTCAGGTGGAGCTTCCTGTAAGCAATTCTATTTTTCAGCAATTACTTCCACTGCACTTAACACCTGGACTTCTACCCGCCTCACCCTTACAAAATGCAGGAGACAAGCCCGTTAATCTGAATGCCCAGGGCCATCCCAGTGTCCACAGGAACTTCCACCCAGCTCTCAGGGCACTCTGGTATTTCAGTTTCTTGGGTGCTACTTATGTGCACACTGGCAGTTCAGCTTTAAAAAGTCAGTTTTCTTTCAGAAGAAATATCTGACTGACAATTAGAATTGTTGTAAAAAGTTAATGCAACAGTTCAAGCAGTACTAACTGCACCTTTCCTCTGAAAATGTCACATGCTGGATGAGCAGAGAGCAGCCAGGTCTCTGTGTGCCCACCTGGAGGAAGACCTTGCCCCCAGGCTGCCAGCTGCCTTCGCCACACCTGCCTCAAACCCAGAGTGCAGCCCGTGCTGCCCAAGAAGCGCTTCGTGGGGGAAGCCACTCACCTCCCGAGAGATGACGCCCGCTCTTCGTGCCCGGCTCCCCAGGACAAAGGAAAACTCGCTGACCTGGGCAAGCCCCGCGGAGACGATCCACTTGATGTATTGGCTGCTCCTCGGCAGAATGAGAGACAGGACCAGCACCGCCAGGAGAAACTGCAAGAGAGGTTCATCATGCCACCGCTGAAGACCGAACCCGCACAGAGTTAAACACACAAAACAGAGAACCCGGACAAACCACAGGGACGCTGCGATGGTGTCCGAATAACACACCAAGCAGGGAAATGCACAGAAGCACTCCAAATACCCGAGGGCACCAGACACACGCAAACCATCTTAAATAATCCGCACAGAACAAAAAGGCAACATGAAGGGTTTAGGTTGATTAGCAGAAAATAAGCCTTGCCCGTGACCCCCCACCCCCGCCCCAACCAAACTAGATTAATAGCATTAAGCATGGGGTACTCAAGGTGGAAATTTTTTTCATACAGAGAGATGTGTGTCTCTGGGCTAAGCAGCTAAAAGCTGGTGGGGTGGCCCAGCGATCATCATAGATTCTGGCTCCTTAAAATGGAAATGATCTAAGTCACTGTTTATGAGGCAGAAAGCCACTGGTTGCTGACTATGTCACCACACCTTCAGTTCAATGTGGACACAGGCAGCTCGATGACTAGCAGTCCTGCAGGACAGACAAAGTGCCTACACCATTCTCAGGTCTTTTTTTTTTTTTTTGAGACGGAGTCTCGCTCTGTCGCCCAGGCTGGAGTGCAGTGGCCGGATCTCAGCTCACGGCAAGCTCCGCCTCCCGGGTTTACACCATTCTCCTGCCTCAGCCTCCCGAGTAGCTGGGACTACAGGCGCCCGCCACCTTGCCAGGCTAGTTTTTTGTATTTTTAGTAGAGACGGGGTTTCACCGTGTTAGCCAGGATGGTCTCGATTTCCTGACCTCGTGATCCGCCCGTCTCGGCCTCCCAAAGTGCTGGGATTACAGGCTTGAGCCACCGCGCCCGGCCTTTCAGGTCTTTAAAAAGCACATCTGCATCTGTCAGAAGAGGACAGGTCGGACTGCGGCCAAGGCCCATTCTGAGGGTCCCAAAAGGTAGTTCCCCCTTTTAAACACCCTCAATTCTGAAACAATCGATCACAAGGACAAACCCAGACCACCCAGCCTAATCTACATCTGCCTCCCCCGGGGTCCAGTGGCCCAGTGGGCCTCCTCCGAGACAAGGGACAGGGCGGCTCTGCAGACTTGATGTGGGCCCCGCTGGAAACTAGGGCCACAGGGAGGGCTGTGCTGGGCCTGCAAACTGCGAGGGGTGCGGACCCTTCCAGCCCATACCTTCATGACCACCACTGACAAGGTGAGGAACACCAGCACTGTGAGCTCGTATACCACAAATGTGGGGAACACGTGGAGCCCTGTTGGGAACAGGACAGACATGTTACGACCACAGGACAGCCTCCCCCAGTGCACACAATTTCTCACAACTTTAGTGTGTCACTTGCTTCAATACAGGAATTGAAATCCTAAATCCTCCCAAGCACACTTGTGAAAGCAGCAGCAAATGCTAAACAGCCATCCCTTTCCTGAGTGAACCGGGGAAAAGTCTGCCCCAGGGTGACCTGTCTGATGTGGTGGGATCCCAGCTCCACTCCCTGCAATGGGCCTCAACTGCAGAGAACACAGCAAAGCACAGAGAGGCAGCACTCGGTCTGGCGCTCCTTGATATTCCAGCTGAGGTGCAGATGATCCCGGAGCCTAGCAGCCCCACAGTGCCCAGGAGTGCCCAGGAGTGCCACACTCACAGGACGTCTGTGGTCAGTGTTCCTTTCCCTGCTTTATTTGGCTCACACATTTTGAAAAACAATGGGAAACGCTGTCTCTACGTATTTCTTCTCTCTGCTCTCAGGGCTCTCTGAAACCGTGTGGCTGCCCACTGGGCTGTCCTGCTGAGTGACGCAGATGGGGCCGGTGGTGCTGGGGCTGGGCTCAGCTCTCCAGTCACACCCTGGGGCTGCCCGGCGATGCACGTCTGCCCTCGGAGGAACCCGGAAGCCCAGAGGCCTCCTCTTCATTGGAGGGACCCAGACACCAGGGTTAAGTGCATGGAACAGACCCATGACCTTTCTGCCGTTCACAAACCACTGTCTCTACCTGACCCAGAAACACAAATGTAAACATTTGCCTTTTTCCTCTTGCCCCAACCCAGGTTCTCTTGTGCTTGAGGGCTGCCTTCTCCAGCCGCCCAGTCTTCTAGCCATGGCCCCTCCTCCTGGGTCTGGGTCTCAGAGCTGCCCCCTCCATGCCCATTCTCAGTGCCCCATGGCCCCTCCTACCCTGGCCACCAGTCTGGCCCCACCATGTCCCCCTCATCAGCCCCAGCCCCATGATGGCCTGGGGTCCACCTCCCTCTCTCCCCAGCTGTCAGCCGAGCCCCGGCCCTAGTCCTGCATCCCCCAGGATGTCTGTGCCTCTGCCCTGCTGCAATGCCCAGTCCAGGCCGCCTGTGGCCACATCGGTGTCTAGGAAGTCACTACCGTCACGGCCCCACGTCCACGCCGCACGATTCAGACAAGCTCACAACAGTGTGTGCCACAGGGGATGCTCCTACCCCTCCCCAAAGGGGGCCTCACATCACAGCCACACAGGTACCGAGGGCTCCCTACCCTGGGCGTACCAGGCTGTGTTTCCTCCCTGCTGCTGCCCTGAGGAAAGCCTCGCCTTCATCTCCAGCCCCACTGGCTTCCTTCCTGCTCGGGAATGTCCTGTTCCAGAGACTCCAGGCTTCCTTCCCACCTCCTACCTCTGGACTTTTCCACGAGCCTCTCTTCCTCCCCAGCACGCCCTGAGCCTCCACCTCTGCACCTGGCGCATCCCTCACCCTGGTCAGTCACAGATGACCCGGAGGCTCCTGTGCTCTCAGCTGAGCTGGGCGGCCGTGTCCCTGTATCTGCCCCCACCCCACCCTGGGCTACAAGCTCCTTTGAGGCAAGGCTGCCCTGGGGACATGGCTCACTCACCCCTGCCTGAGCTCAGAGCTCCTGGCCCGTGGTTGGAGGGGGAGTGGGAGGCAGTGAGCCAATAATTATGGAGCTGAATGCATTCCAGTCAGTCCCCAAAACAGCAATGAAAGTGAGAGATAGGAACCTCCCTTCACTTTCTTTAATGAGCTATGCTGACTTTCTATGTAGGGTCATTTATTCTTAAAACAAATATCAAACCTATACTTGGTATAGCATAATGAGAAACTGTGTGAGTTCTGGGCTCAAGTCCTGGGTTCCCAGAGCCCACCGGCCCCACAGCGCCCAGAAGCACCACAGTCACTAGCTGTGGACCCAGGTTGATGTTTCATTCTGTGTGTGCCTCAGTTTCCTCATCTGTGAATGTGGATTTGGAGGCGAAGTCAATGAATATGCCATCTGAGGCGTGTGCCCAGCCCAGGGCTGTGCTAAGGATGCTGCCTGCACAGGCACCAGGCCATGGTATGAAGGTGAGCGAGGCTGGCGGGGTGCACACCTGCGTCCACCAGGGAGGGACACCCAACGACAAGGCAGCTCCCAGCGCTGTCCCAGAGCCAGTGGTGCCTGCTTCTGAATGCGGGGAACATGAGGAGAAGAGGATGAAATCCTTGCTGAAAATTTCACAGAAGAACACACCAAATGACTGACATTGTTGGTAAAGCTGTAAGTGACTAGGAATTAGGGTGCTGGGCAGGCGTCTTCCACAAAGGCCAAGATGGAAAACCTGCTGTGGACTGAGTGTCCTGCAAACTCCTATGTTCAGGCTCCAGCCCCAGTGTGGCTGTATCTGGAGACAGGGTCTGCAGGAGCTACTCAAGGCAAAATGAGGCCATAAGCGTGAGAACCTAATCTCTCTGCACAGGCCATGGTGGCTGAGCCACAGAGATGACACAGCCTGGAGGCAACATCTGTGGAGCAGGCATGGCCCTCGCCAGACACCTGGATCTTGGACTTCCAGCCCCCACAACTGTGAGAGATAAGTATCTACTATTTGAGCCGCCCAGTCTGGAGGATTTTGTTGATGGCCCGAGCTAATAAGTAGCACAACAGCGGCCACTGATAAAGAGTAAATGAGCAAGTGTGACTGTTTCCATAAGCTGCATTTATAAAGGCAGGTGGTGAGCAGGCCTTGGGCCGCGGTTGGCCGAACCCTCATCTAGTGGGAAGAGCACTGCTCTGAAACCTGGGCCAGGGCCACACTGCCACGCGCCGTCCACAAGACCCCGACCTTGCTCTGTGACGCCTTCTGGACCATCCTTCGGCACAGAAGCCCTTCCTCACTTGGGACCTAAAGATTGCCCTTCTCCTTTCATACCCTCCAGATGCAGCCTCAACTCAGAAGCACAGCCTGGGCCTCACCCGGCGGGCACGAGCCTCAGGGCTGGAACCCGAGAGCGAGGCCTGCTGGCCTGCAGGTGGCTGTGGCTGACCTGCAGCGGAGTCTCTAAGGCTGCACAGGGCAGGCAGCCCAGACACATCTACTGGAGCTGGGAGTTCCACCCGGGCTTCTGCCACCCTGAAGTGGACATCAGGTCCCACGCATAGAGGCAAAGCTGCTGTCTGAAGTGGGCAGATGCCGTCTATGTGCTGCCTGGACTCCGGAACAAAATAAGGTCCTGTCCAAGTTAGAGAAAAAAGTGAGCTATAAACAAGTTTCTCAGATGGCAGAAAAATTAACTTGAATTCCCTGATATACTTAGTACAAAAAACTAGAGCAAAAACACGTAGAATTATGTGAATTGAAAGGGTTCTCAATACAAAAGAACTCTAGTTTGAAGATAATTGCAAGTATGTCTGTGTAAATAATATATTTATGAAATTTTAAGATTTTAACAAGAGCAGCTCTCAAAATGCATGTGCAACAAAGCCCTGGCTGACAAGACACCGGGTCACGGCCAGGGCAGCCTGGGGCTGAGGCAACACGGGAAAAATCAGGTCAGACCTGATCCATGTTATTAGTCCTCGTCTAAAGAAGTGAAAGAAAGATCAGGAAATCAGTTTATTTAGCTTGCTGAGGAGGCGTCCGTCACCAGGAGTAAGGGCAGGGGGCAGGGGGAGGAAGTGGGGGTCACGGACAGGGAGGGTGGGGGGCAGGGGGAGGAGGTAGGGTTCACGGACAGAGGGAGTGTGGGGGCAGGGGGAGGAGGTGGGGGTCATGCACACAGTGGGGGCAGGGGGAGGAGGTGGGGGTCACGGACAGGGAGGTGGGGGGCAGGGGGAGGAGGTGGTCACAAAGAGGAAGGGTGAGGGTAGGGGAGGAAGTAGGGGTCACGGACAAAGCGGACAGAGGGGGGCGGGGGGCGCGGTAGGGAGGCAGGGGTCATGGACAGAGGGCAGGTGGGGGGCAGGGGGAGGAGGTGGGGGTCACGCACAGAGGGAGGGCAGGGGGAGGGGGAGGAGGTGGGGGTCATGCACAGAGGGAGGGCGGGGGGCAGGGGGAGGAGGGGGGGTCACGCACAGAGGGTGGGTGGGGGGCAGGGGAGGAGGGGGGGGTCATGCACAGAGTGGGGGCAGGGGGGGGGGAGGGTGGGGGTCACGACAGAGGGAGGGCAGGGGGCAGGGGGGGAGGTGGGGGTCACACAGAGGAGGGAGGGGGGGAGGGGGGCGGGGGGGGGGGGGGGCTGGGGGGGGGGTGGGGGGGGGGGGGGGGGGGGGGGGGCGGGGGGGGGGAGTTTTGGGGGGGGGGGGTGTGCGGTGGAGGGGGAGGAGGTGGGGGTCACGCACAGAGGGAGGGAGGGAGGGCAGGGGGCGGGGGGGGGGGAGGTAGGGATCACGCACAGAGTGAGGGAGGGAGAGGGGGAGGGGGGGGGGCGGGAGGGTAGGGCAGGGGGAGGAGGTGGGGGTCACGCACAGAGGGAGGGCAGGGGCAGGGGGAGGAGGTGGGGGGGTCACAACACAGTGGACAGGGGGAGGAGGGGGGAGGAGGTGGGGGTCACAGATGGAGGGAGGGCGGGGGAGGTGCAGAGCCAGGGGATCAAACTGCAGTGGAGAGGCTCTCCCGGGACACAGTGGCTCATAAGGCTGCACTGGGGTCAGGAGGTCACGGAGCCCCTGCTGAATGGTCCTATTTCACCTGCGACAAGGGCCCCAAGCCTCCCAACTCTGTGCTGCTTTCAGGACTGCCTCGGCTATTTATGGCCTTTGAATTTCCACATAAAATTCAGAATCAGCTTTTGAATTTTCAGTTTTGTTGAGGTTGTGCTGAGTCTGTGGCCCCTGTAAAGCACAGGGCATCTCAGACCCCGTGCCGAGTGAGTGGAGAGCTGCCAGGGACGTGTCCCGATGCCAGACCCTTTGTGATTCCATCCCTTTCAAGTCACTACTCTAGGGTGTTCCACAGACCCCAACAAAGGGCCCATCTCAGTATGCTCAATTTAAATTTTTTGTGTCAAAATTAGTATTTCCTCCAAATTTGCCACTGACATGTTAGTTTCCATGGCTGACCCTGAGCTCCCACGACTTGCCCTGTGTGGGCACCAGTGCCCCTGATGAGGGGGAATGAGAACACGCATTCTCCCCTGAAGGTGATCTGGCTGCTTTCAATGCCCACCGACAGCACACATCTCGGCAGCAATAAAGCACGGCGGTGACCAGCAATCGTGTGCATGGCAACGATCTTCCTCTTGCAGAATAAAGAGCCCGAGTAGCCAAAGCAACTCCAAGCAAAAGGAACAAAGCTGGAGGCAGCAGAGGCCACCTGACTCCAAACTCTAGCACAGACTACAGCAACCAGAACAGCACAGCACTGGCAGAAAACACACAGGCCATCAGGACAGGCAGAGGACCCAGAAATAAGGCCACACACCCACAGCCATCGGCTCTTCCATAAAGCCTATGATAACAAGCACCAGGAAAGGACTCCCCATTCAATAAACAGCGCTGGGATCGCTGGCCAGCCACACCAGAACATGGAAACCGGACCCCCTCCTAACACCACATACAAAATCAAGTCAAGGTGTAATAAAAACTTGAATGTAAAGCCGAACACTAAAATCCCTGTAAGAAAACCTCTGAACATCGGCCTTGGCAAAGGTTTCATGAAGAAGACTGCAAAAGCCATCGCAACAAAAACAAAAACTGACAAGTGAGATCAACTAAACTAAGGAGCTTCTGCCCAGCAAAGAAACGCTCAGCAGGGCAGACAACCTATGAATGGGAGAAAATACTTCCAAACTATGGATCTGACAAAGGTCTTGTATCTATAATCTGGCAGGAACTTAAACAAATCTGCAAGCAAAAAGCAAACAACCCCATTAGGAAACGAGGAAGGACAGGAACAGACCCTTTCGAAAGACATTCACACGGCCAACCCAACACGTATATGGAAACAATGCTCAACATCACTGGTCACTAGAGAGACACAAATCAAAACCACAATGAGATACCATCTCACACCAGTCAGAATGGTGATTCCAAAAAGTCAAAAGGCAACAGATGCTGGCGAGGTTGTGGAGAAATGGCAACACTTAGACAACCATTGGTAGGACTGTAAATTAGCTGCAATGGAAACCAGTCTGGAGATTTCTCAAATAACTGAAAACAGAATTACCATTGGACCCAGCAATCCCACTGCTGGGTCTGCACCCAAAGGAATATACATCCTTCTGCCATCAAGACACATGTACTCACATGTTCATCCCCACGCCTCTCACAACAGCAAAGACATGGAATCGGCCCAGACCGTGAATTCCAAGGATCCCACTGTCCATCAACAGTGGACCAGATGAAGAAAACGCGGCACAGACACGTCAGGGAATGTTACATAACCATAGCAGAAGGAAATCACATCCTTTGCAGCAACACGGATGCAGCTGGAGGCTATTCTCCGTGTGAATTAACCCAAGAACAGAACATCAGATACTACATGTTCTCACTTAAAAGTGGGAGCTCAACACCGAGTACCTGTGGACACAAAGACGAAGGCAAGAGACACTGGAGCCTATGCGAGGTGGAGGCTGGGAGGAGGAGGGTGAGGATTAAAAAACTACCGAGGGTCCTATGCTCATTACCTGGGTGACAAAACCATCTGCACACCAAAGCCCTGCTACACTCATTACACGTGTCACGAACTTACACAGGCACCCTGAGCCTAAAAGAAAAGTAGGACAGAAGAAACAGTATAATAAAATAAGATTTCTCTGCGCTGTATAAAGCAGAAAATAGTTTCTGGCTACTAGCAATCCAAACTGAAATATGCTGAATACACTTAATTTTTAAGATAACCATTTTTGCTATATAAAATAAATATATATGCACATAAACACATCACAGAACCACTCTGCATGTGTTTAACCCACACAATTATGATGTAAAGAAGGAAGATTACCTATTGAGGCGAAGAAAACAATGGCCAGGAAGTCACGGATGGGTTCAATGGAGGCGGCAATCTCCTCAGTGACCATGGGGCCCTGAGAGGAGACCAGCGCTCCGGCCAGGAAACAGCCCAGCTCCATGGAGACGTCCAGCAGCTCCGTGACCTAAGAGAGGCAGGACTGAGCTTTACACGAGACCCCACAGTGCACCAGGGTCACCCCCATCCCAAGGACACCCCGAGACCCAGCAGAGCCACCACAACAAAACACAGAAGCTGCGCAAATGGAGCGTGGTCCTGGGGCCTCTGCTGGGTCTCAGAGGTTGACATGTAGAGGCTGCTATTAGTTGAATTAACCTTCCTGGGAGAAAAAAATTATTTAAAAATATTTGAAACAAATATCCATACAGATTGCATTGAAATTTTTGAATGAGAGTATTTTTCAATTGTTTTAAATATTTGTGATACGTTTTCTTTACCTTGAATCAGAATAGCCTGGTGGTAGTGTTAGAAACGCATTCCCACTACTAGCCTCAAAGCAGAGAGAAAGCGACAGGGCGACAAGCAACAGCCCCGGGAGGGCACGAAGCCAGAGAGAAGCATCGACGTGTCTGCGGCAGCTGATCTGATAACCCAGATTCGTGGCCACGGCAGAGTGCTGGCTGGACAGCCACGACGCAGGAGCCTCATGGCAGGTCTGCGAAACGCAGGCTTCCAGCAGCCTTGTGGATGAGGCACGGCTGACGCCGGCCAACCTGAAAGATGATTTTTATCTTGAGAAAGTAAAATTGTAGACGATAGCAGCATTAGACGAAAAGAAAAGAAACTTGTAAAGAACTATGATTTTTAACGGCAACAAAAACATCACATCCTGAGGATTCAACCCAAAAGACCCGCACCTGACACTGCAAGACACAGACCCACGAAAGACGAAAGACTGAGATAACAGCACCACGGGCTCAGCACGGCAGAGCGGCGGATGTTCCCTCACCTGGCCGACAGACGCACGGGAACGCCAAGAGACTTGTGTGTGTGTGAAACTGACGGGTTGAATCTAAACACTCGAGTGGAATTTGGAAAGAGTACGAACAGAGCCAGGACGACCCTAGCACAGAACAAAGCTGGGCCCAACACAGAGATCAAGCTACGGTGCAGCTGAGGGCAGGTGGACACAGTCAGAGAGGCATGTGCACACACACACACACACATGCACACATACCACAGGTACACACACCACACACACCACATACAAAGCAGACACATACGAACACATACCACATGCATATACACCACCCGCACACCACACAAAGCACACATGTATGCACGCACACATGCCACACACATACACCACATGCCACATAAAGTACACACTCGTGCACGTACACATGCCACACCAAAGTACACACATGCATGCATACACAAACGCATACACATGTATACATGCCCACATAAGGCACATGCATGCATGCACACATACACAATCACATAAAGCATACCACATGCGTACACATGCCACACACACATACACATGCCACATAAAGTACACACTCATGCACGTACACATGCCACACCAAAGTACACACATGCATGCATACACAAACGCATACACATGTATACATGCCACACATAAGGCACATGCATGCATGCACACATACACAATCACATAAAGCATACCACATGCGTACACATGCCACAAAGCACACACACGCAGACCACGTACACACACCACAAAGCATACATGTACACACCACAAAGCACATACATGCATGCACACAGGTACACGTCATGCACAAAGCACACACACATGCACACGCACGCACAAACACGGCTACTTGGTTTTTGACAGAGTGACGCCATAGAAGGGGAGCAAGAGGTCTTTTCAACGCATGGCATTCAGAAACGCACGCGAATGAAGGAGTCCTCATCTACTCCCTCACTTCCAACACAACGGAAGCTCACCTCTGGGTGGACTGTAGAGCTAATGAGAAAAGCACAACAGAACACTCACTGACAATAGTAAAGCGCATCTTCACAACCCAGGGGCGGGCGGACCTTTCACAAAGACACAGAAGACAGCCACGAAGAAAAACAATTCATAACTGGATGACACTGAAATTAAGAACTTCTGTTCATCAAAAGACACCATTAAGAAAGTGAAAAGGCGGCCGGGCGCGGTGGCTCAAGCCTGTAATCCCAGCACTTTGGGAGGCCGAGACGGGCGGATCACGAGGTCAGGAGATCGAGACCATCCTGGCTAACACGGCGAAACCCCGTCTCTACTAAATAATACAAAAAACTAGCCGGGCGAGGTGGCGGCGCCTGTAGTCCCAGCTACTCGGGAGGCTGAGGCAGGAGAATGGCGTAAACCCGGGAGGCGGAGCTTGCAGTGAGCTGAGATCTGGCCACTGCACTCCAGCCCGGGCGACAGAGCGAGACTCCGTCTCAAAAAAAAAAAGAAAGTGAAAAGGCAAGTCACAAACTGCGAAACATTTGCAAACACGTATCTGACATGCTGGCATGGAATGATTTTCAGCCATAAAAAGGGTTCACTGTGCTGGTGCGCACAGTGACGCAGCCAGGCCTGGAGGGCGTGACGCTAAATGGAAGCCAGGCACGGAGGCCCCATGTGACATGGCCGGAAGCAGTGGCCCTCAGGGCCGGGAAGTGGCTCCGTGGCCACGAGGTGGGTGGAGAACTGAGAGCTATGGGACTCCTTTGGGGAGGTGGATATAATTGGATAATGGTGATGGTGGCAAAGCATTTTGAATACTGACTTTCAAATGATTAAAATGGCAAATTTTACGTGAATTTCATCTCAGTAAATTTTTAAAAAGGACAAAAAAATCTGCCGACATATAAAAAAATAATTCCTACAAACGAGAAGAAAATCCTCACCCTACAGAAGAACGTCCTGGAGGCTTTAATAGGAACACCACCAGGACGACACCCAGATGCCACTGAGCTTCTGAAAGGGCTCGAGGGACTGGTCACTGGGAAGTGGACGCTGGAGCCCCTGTCAGAGCCCTGAGATGCTCCAGACGCAGAGCAAGTGCAGGCAGGCTGTGGGGCACGGCGCACTCACGGCACAGCAGCAGGATGGGCTGAGCCTCCAGAAGGGCTCGAGAGACCAGCCATCAGGAAGTGGACACTGGAGCTCCTGTCGGAGCCCCTGTCAGAGCCCTGAGAAGCTCCACACCCGGAGCAAGTGCAGGGAGGCTGTGGGGCACGGCATGCTCAGGGCACGTGGCAAGACAGGCTGGCATTGGCATGGCGACTGTGGGGAAACCCACGTTGTGACTAAGGCTGAGCTCCTGTTTACTGTGATCCCTGCAACCCACCTCCACAGGTACCGTACGAGGCTCATCAGCAGTAAGCACCTTCCAAAAACATGAGAATGGACAGCGGCTGTATTCGTGTCAGCTCTAAATGGAAACGAATCCTAAGACTGAACAGTGGAAAGAATCCAATGTGGCATCTGGTGCAGATGCGCAGAAGGCCCAGCACCCCAAGCGACTGGCAGCAGGTGCAAGGTGAGTGCTGCCCAGTGAGCGAGAAAACCCGAGAGCCAGGGAGAGAGTCACTATAATGGAAGAAGCCAGGGAGGGCAACACCGAAGTTGTCTAGATAAGACAATTTCACTGGGATTTATTTTCAAAGAGAAAAATACTCTGGAATGGATAAAGCAATGTAAAAACTTAAATAAGTCACACTCTTGAAATAGTTAAAATCACTACAACCAGAAGCAAATCATAATTTTCTCCCAAGTTTACAAAATAGTAGCAGGCAATTAAATTATATATAAGAAACAATTTTTGTTAATTTACTTTTTTTAAATGGAAACTTTTTTTTTTTGAGACAGAGTCTTGCTCTATCACCTCTGCCTCTGCCTCCCGGGTTCAAGTGATTCTCTTGCCTCAGCCTCCCAAGTATCTGGGACTGCGCGTGTGCCACCACGCCCAGGTAATTTTTGTATTCTTAGTACAGACGTGGTTTCACCATGTTGGCCAAGCTGATCTCGAACTCCTGACCTCAGAAGATCTACCCACCTTGGCCCCCCAAAGTGCTGAGATTACAGGCGTGAGCTACTGCGCCCGGTGGAAAGTTTTTTTTTTTTTCCCCGAGACGGAGTCTTGTTGCTCTGTTGCCCAGGCTGGAGTGCAGTGGTGCGATCTCAGTTCACTGCAACCTCTGCCTCCTGGGTTCAAGCAATTCTCCTGCCTCAGCCTCCTGAGTAGCTGGGATTACAGGCGCACACCACCATGCCCAGCTAATTTTTCTATTTTTAGTAGAGACGGGGTTTCACCATGCTGGCCAGGCTGGTCTTAAAACTCCTGACCTTGTGATCTGCCTGCCTCGGCCTCCCAAAGTGCTGAGATTATAGGAGTGAGCCACTGTGCCCGGCCGGAAACTTTTTATTTTGAGATAATTATATACTAACCTGCAGTTTTAAGAAATAATACAGGCCGGGCGCGGTGGCTCAAGCCTGTAATCCTAGCACTTTGGGAGGCCGAGACAGGCGGATCACGAGGTCGGGAGATCGAGACCATCCTGGCTAACACGGTGAAACCCCATCTCTACTAAAAATACAAAAAACTAGCCAGGTGAGGTGGCGGGCGCCTGTAGTCCCAGCTACTCCGGAGGCTGAGGCAGGAGAATGGCGTAAACCCGGGAGGCGGAGCTTGCAGTGAGCTGAGATCCGGCCACTGCACTCCAGCCTGGGCGACAGAGCGAGACTCCGTCTCAAAAAAAAAAAAAAAGAAATAAGACAAAGTCCTCATTACCCTTTAGTTTCCCCAATGGTAACATCTTGCCAAATCACAGCACAAGACCGCACTCAGGTGCTGATACGGATACAGCGAAGACAGCGAATGCCATCCCCAGCCCCTCCCCAGACCACCCTTCCTCAATTCCTGGGAACCACGAGCCCTTCCTCAATTTCGTCATCTTCTCACCTCATAAATGTGACATAAAAAGAACCACACAGTATACAGTATACAGCCCACTCTGCACAGTTCTCAGGAGGTGTGTGCTGGTGGTTTTACTGCTGAGTGGCGTTCTGTGGTGTGGACATAGCTCAGTTTGTTGAACATTTATTTACCCACTGAAGTACCTTTGGACTGTTTATGGCTAATATGAATAAAGCTGCTATGAACACCTGTGTACAGGCTACTACTGTGTGAACACGGCTTCATTTCTGTGGGATAAACAGCAGGAAGTGCACCTGCTGGGCTGAACGGTGACGGTGCCCAGGCGCACTGTCAGGACTACTGAGGCTCTCTATGGGGGTCCAGGAGCATTTCCTGCCACTCTCATGTAAAGACTGTCATCTCAGTAAGGAGAAGCCCACTTTCCAAAATGAACTTTATTTATTTAACCTTTCACATGGCATAAGTCATACAGTTAATTAGCATGTGAGCAACACAGAGTTAAAAACTGCTTTTCCAAACTTAATTTTGTATTTCAGGTGCAAAGCTATTTGAAAATCTAAGACCGAGTAGCATGGTTTGATGTTAGTGTTTATGGCGCTTTTTATGATCACAGTTTTTTTGTTTTGATATGGGGTTTTGCTGTCACCCAGGCTGGAGGGCAGTGGTGCAATCACAGCTCCCTGCAGCCTTAACCTCCTGGGCCCAAGCCATCCTCCCAGCTCAGTCTCTCCAGCAGCTGGTACTATAAGTGAGCGCAACCATGCCCGGCTAATTTTTTTTTTTTTTTTTTGAGGCGGAGTCTCACTCTGTCGCCCAGGCTGGAGTGCAGTGGCCGGATCTCAGCTCACTCACTGCAAGCTCCGCCTCCCAGGTTTACGCCATTCTCCTGCCTCAGCCTCCCGAGTAGCTGGGACTACAGGCGCCCGCCACCACGCCCGGCTAGTTTTTTGTATTTTTTAGTAGAGACGGGGTTTCACCGTGTTAGCCAGGATGGTCTCGATCTCCCGACCTCGTGATCCGCCCGTCTCGGCCTCCCAAAGTGCTGGGATTACAGGCTTGAGCCACCGCACCCGGCCTAATTTTTCTATTTTTTGTAGAGGAGAGGTTCTCACTATGTTGTCCTGGCTGTTCAACTTCTGAGCTCAAGCGATTCTCCTGCCTCGGCTTCCCCAAATGCTAGGATTACAGGTGTGAGTCACTACACCCGGCCCACAGATTGTTTTAATGTAATACTCACAAACAGTATTTTAGCAAAGTTCTTAAGAGTATGAGTCAAGCCAGTTTAAACGGGTTTAGCTCATTGTATTACGTATTGATTGGGTAGTATAAGAAAGTGTTTATAAATAAAAAATACTAGAAAATGTTTCAAATATTTTAACCATTATTAAAATGAAAGGTAAAGAATGGATCACAAGATTTCAGTGAGAGCGATTAATATCAGATTACATAAATAACACATAGTTTGAGAATTACCGTTAACATTAAGAAGATAACGGCAGATCTCCCAAGATCAGGATTATTCTTTGTTCCCCTTGCTTTCCACGTGCAGCTTCCGATAATAGGGTCCAATGAGATACTTCTTTATAACAAGACATAAAAGAAAAACCGCCGCTAGCGAAAAAAAGAATCTGACCAATCAAAACCAGGATTCGCAGAACTTCCATGACAATGCTAGGACAGAAAAAAAGAAACGACATGTGATTTCACTTCCAAAACAAAGCTCTCTAAAAACTCAATGAAATAACCTTTCACTTTTTTCTTTAACATGCTACAAAATAAATTACCTGAATCACACACCTTATTTTCAAATACGAAAACACCCTATGAATCATACTCATCTCAGAAATTAAGTTATGTTTGAGCCAAATGTAGAAGCTGGATTGGTTTGCAGTCACTACTTTGGGGTGAATACGTATTCTAGGATGTGAAAAATTTCTCGACTGACGGCGTTCCTATCTCAGCTGATGCCTGATGATAAATTCCTCGTCAGGCCTCAGCCGCACGTGAAAGTCTCTGTCAGCAGTGGTTTGCTCTCCGTGCCCCACCGCAGTCTCCTGATGGACGAACTCTAGCGACCATCATCAAGGCACTCCTGATACAGCCACTGAAAGTCTGTGTCTGTAGAAAGTATTCTTTGCTATGTTCTGTTTATAATATACTACCGGATGTCAGAATAGGTCACCATCTCAGCCAACGGACTCCACTATCTGAGGTCTTTACAAATATACCTGTATTTAACCGTAGCCTTCCACCACTCAGGCCACAATTCTGGTGAAAGTTTCCTCGTGGAAGAAACCTATATTCCCAAGGGTATCAACCTCTGCAGCCTGGCTTAAAGCATAAATGCCGAAAACGCAAATCTCAAACTGCCCACGATTCCTTGGGGAATCAGAGCAGAGCTGGGCTTGAAGCAGAGGGATGGAATGAAGGGATCAACAGCAGCCACAGAAGTAAATGTGAGGCAGCGTCCTTCAGAGCCCGCTGCAGGGCCCACGTCTGTGACTCGGAAGGAAGGAGGCAGAGTCCTTCAGAGCTCGCTGCAGGGCCCACGTCTGCGACTTCAGGAGGAGGGAGGCAGAGTCCTTCAGAGCCCACTGCAGGGCCCACGTCTGCGACTCAGAAGGAGGCCCCTTTCTGCAGCCCTGGCAGGAACGGAGACAGACTCACAGCCAAGAAGGCCAGGCCTGCTGCACTCCTGACAGCTTCGCCACACTGCTGGGCCCACACCTGGCCCTGGGCCCAGCCCCGTGGTCCCTGTCTGGACCGCCACCCCCTTCCCTGGCAGCTCCAGTGGCCTCCTCCTGACCCATCTGCTCTCACACAGAGGCCCAGACAACTCATCGGGATCCTCCATCAGCTCCCGGACGCTGGGATGGAACCCAGGCTTCTCTGCCCTGCCATGCCCTTCCAATACCCCAGGCCACCGAGCAGCCCACCCACACAAGCCGCAGAGCCCGCTGCCTGGGAGGTCCCTACCCTAGACTCTTCTCTCCACAGGCTCAGCTGCGTTCCTCAAATTCCAGCCCCGTCTCCAAGGCAGAGCCTGTGCCAGTCTGGAGCTCACTGCTGCTCACCAGCTCACTGCCCTGTCTGAATCATTTGCAGGGCGGTTCCCTGCTGCGGACATCTTGTCTACCACTCATTTGTTCATCATTCATTCATTCTCTCTCCGAAACACAAGAGCAGCTCCCCACATGGGGAATGTCCTCTGCTGAGCTCACCCTTGCATCCTGGGCCCCTAGAGCACTGTGTGCCACCTGTTACGGCAGCCCGCTGAGAACTGTCTGACCCCCACTGCTACGTCACAGATGAGAACAGGGGCAGAGACCAGGTGATCTGCTCCAGGCCACATGCCCAGAGCAGAGCTGGTGACGACCCCAGTATCTGGCCCCAGGGCCAAGCCCCTAACAGCTACACAAGCTCTCCACAGCCACCATCCCCAGGGTTTGGATTTAGGTGGAATTTCCCGAAGACTCCCACAGTGTCCATGAAATGCACAGTGATGAGGACTCAGAAAGATGCCAATCAGAAGCCACAGTGCACTCAACTCTGACCTCTTTGAAAGACGATCACCGTCACAAGTTTCTCAGGATTCCGGCTCGCCGCCATGCCACCTGCAGGTCCACACGTGTGTGCTGCTCTTGATCTGCACGTATGGGGCGCACCGTGTCCATGACTGTTCTGGCTGCCTCCTCTCAGCGTGTTTGGACAAGCTTCCCATCAGCACGTCTGATCCGCTGACAGGTGAGGAAGGGCTCCCTCGCGGGGTGCACCAGAATTTGCTCAGCCAGATGCAAGGGCTGTCCCGGTTCTCACACGGACTCCACGGCCATCCTGGTTCTTGTGCACTGCGGTGGCCGAGGGGCCTGTGGGTCTATTGATGGTGGCAGTGGGTGCTCACTAAGGGAGCCAGGCACCTCCCACTGTGAGAGGTGCTGTCTGGTGGGCTGCCAGGAGGTTGCTCCAATTCCCATCCCAACAATGACACCCAAGGCTCCCCGCTTCCCAACCTGGGCACCACCCAGCTTCTAATGGTGCCCAGTCTGATGGGTGGCCAGTGCCATCACCCTTCTTTGGTGTGAGGGTGGGTGTTTCCTACTTTACTCAAGTCGAATTACCTGTGAAATATTATGAGGGAAAGAGCTCTTTCCTCTAGGAATGATCAAGGTTAATTCTGAATAAAGCTTAATAAGAAAGCAGAGTTTATTACATTGCAACTAATTTTCTTTCTTTGATATTTTAAATATAAATTTTCCCTGGTTATTGAAATTGAAAGGGAGGTTTTCCCAAATTACAGAAAAGTATATATAGTAGAAAAAACTTACTACAAATCTACTAGTAGAAAATCATTAACATCTTGTTTTACATATATATATATAATATATATATTTCTAGTCTATTCATGTTCTTCTATGTCTAATTAAAATAATATAAAATATATATATATATTTTTGAGATGGAGCCTTGCTCTGTCACCCAGGCTCTGGAGTGCAGTGGCCCGATCTCAGCTCACTGCAAGCTCCACCTCCCGGGTTCACGCCATTCTCCTGCCTCAGCCTCCCGAGTAGCTGGGACAACAGGCGCCCGCCACCACGCAAGGCTATATTTTTTGTGTTTTTAGTAGAGACAGGCCTTCACCATGTTAGCCAGGATGGCCTCGATCTCCTGACCTCGTGATCCACCTGTCTCAGCCTCCCAAAGTGCTGGGATTACAGGCGTGAGCCACCGCGCCCAGCCAATATCATATACATTTTTAACAGTTATTATATATAATTCACTTACCATACAACTTACCCATTTAAAAGTATTCAATTCAATGGTTTCCAGCATATTCACAAAGTTACACAACTATTACCACAATCCATGTTAGAATACTTCCATCACCCCAAAAAGAAACACTGTACCCATTAGCACTCGCTCCCCGTCTCCCCCCACCTCCCCAGCCTCTGGCAAACCAGTAATTCATTCTCTCTGTACGGACTGGCCTAGTTTGGACGTTGGTATGAATGGAATCACAGAGTGTGGCCTTTTTGTCCAGTTCTTTCACAAGCATCGTGTTTTCAAGGTTCACCTGTGCTACAGGATGAAGCGATGTTTCTGGGCGGCAAGCCACCCCGATGCCGAGGCGAGAGACGGAGGGCACGAGCTGTTCCAGTGCAATAAAACATATAAGAATAGTTCTACTAGATATAGATCATAGATACAATTATATATGAATATCATTAATCATTAGTTTGTAGCAATTACTCTTTATTCCAATATTATAATAATCCTCATTCTACAAAATCATAACCTAGGAAAAACCAGGCCATACAGAGATAGGAGCTGAGGGGACATAGTGAGAAGTGACCAGAAGACAGGAGTGTGAGCCTTCTGTTATGCCCGGGCAGGGCCACCAGAGGGCTCCCTGGTCTAGCAGTAATGCCAGCGTCTGGGAAGACGCCCATTGCCAAGTGGACCGTGGTCTAGAGGTAGCGTCAGTGTCAAGGAAAAACAACCGTCTACTCAGCAGACCGGAAAGGGAGTTTCCCTTTCCCTGGAGGACCTCAGAGAAGACTCTGCTCCTCCACCTCTCGTGGGTGTCAGGCCCGCCCGCATTTCTCTGAGGCCTGACCGTCTCCCTGAGATGCTGTGCTTCAGTGGTCACACTCCTGGTCTGCCTTCATGTTCCATCCTGTACACCTGGCTCTGCCTTCTAGATAGCAGTAGCAAAATTAGTGAAAGTACTAAAAACCTCTGATATGAAGAAATAATGGCGTAGACTGTGTCCTCTCTCTCTCTCTCTGTCTCTCCACCTCGGCGGCCAAACAGGAAAGGGCCCCTTGTCCAATGGACATGTGACTCACGTGACCTTGTCAATCACTGGAGATGGCTCACACTCTTTACCCTGCCCCTTTGCTTTGTATCCAATAAATAACAGCGCAGCCAGGCATTCGGGGCCACTACCGGTCTCCGTGTCTTGTGGTAGTGGGCCCCTGGGCCCAGCTGTCTTCTCTTTTATCTCTTTGTCTTGTGTCTTTATTTCTACAATCTCTCGTCTCTGCACACGGGGAGAAAAACCCACTGACCCTGTGGGGCTGGACCCTACAAATGTTCATTCTATATTATGGCTGAATAATATTCCTTTGCTTGGATATAGTTTATGTTTTGTATATCCACCTGTTATCTAATTGACATTTGAGTTCTTAATACTTTTTAACTATACGAATAATGCTGCTTGAATATTCATGTACAACTTTTTCATTGTGGTGAAATTCTCATACCATAAAATGTACCAAGTTAACCATTTCTGAGTGTGTAACTCTGTGGCATCACGTGGATTCACACTGTTGTACCCCCATCACCACCGTGGACCAGTCTTTACGTGGATGTGTGTTTTTCTTTCTTGTGGATAAATACCGAGAAGTGAACAGCTGGGTCAGACGGGAGCTCTGTGTTAGCATCATGAGGACTGTGGTCTGTAATTCTGATTCTGTTTCTTTTCTTTTTTTTTTTTGAAATGGAGTCTTGCTCTATCGCCCAGCCTGGAGTGCAGTGGCGTGATCTCAGCTCACTGCAACCTCTGCCTCCTGGGTTCAAGTGATTCTCCTGCCTCAGCCTCCTGAGTAGCAGGGAATACAGACACGTGCCACCACGCCCGGCTAATTTTTTGTATTTTTAGTAGAGATGGGGTTTTCACCGTGTTAGTCAGGGTGATCTCAATCTCTTGACCTCATGATCCAGCGCCCCCTTGGCCTCCCAAAGTGCTGGGATTACAGGCGTGAGCTACCGCGCCTGGCCTAATTCTGTTTCTTAAGTTTAACAGTATAACAGAGTACTTTTCCAAGTCATTAACTCTTTGTAAACATGAATTAGAACAATTCAGTGGGATCAATACCTGTATTGCATTAATTTTTTGAATTGGAAAAATGACAATAAAAAGCTTTAAAAGTTTTCTGATTTTAGACCTGTGTGTAACTGGAAAGAAAGTGGCAGTGAGATCAACATGGTATTTGAGTTTTATAAGTGCCCTGCAGTCTCTGCCAGGGCTCTGCCTGTTTAGTATGGAGAGTCCGCCCTCCGTTGAGAATAATTGTGCATGAAAAATGCTCAGACCTCTTAAATAGAAGTCAAGTCATCTCCCGCCAGCATGACAACTCTTCTTTCTGTTGTCCAAATTATCCTTCACTTATGTTGAAGATTGTAGCCAGAAGGAATAAGAACTGATTCCGATTTGGGGGTTGGAACTAAAAGTGTTATTTTTCCGATATTTAAAGACATCTGGATCAAAGGAAAATGGCAATCATAAGGACCCTCTTAGCGAGTGAACTTTAAACCACTGCTTCCACCAGCAGCTGCACTGAGTGCCCTGCCTGGTTTTCTCTTTCAATCTTCCCATGGTCCACCAGGCAGGCATTGTTCCCACGTCCTCCGCAATTTACAGAAAGCTGCCAAGGCTTGCACGGCCAGAGCACAGCCAAGCTGGGGCTCTAGCCTGGGCTGAACCTCTGGAAAACACAGGTAAAAAGCCGTTCATTCCTTCTACTTTCCTGCCTGCCTGGCTGAGCTACCGACAGCAGGGAAGACTTAACGTAAGATCTGGCAAAAGACAAATACTAAAAAATTTTTCCACCCCACCGTCTGCCATGAGGAAGCCCTTGTCAGCCATTCGGGCAGGGGTGGGGCTGGGGGCCCGGCAGGAAGCAGAACCCCCTGGCCAGGCCTCACACCACCCTCCACAGGGGAGCCGCTGGTTTAAAGCCTCCTAATAAACACACGAACCATCCAGGATACAACGAAAAGTCGCTCATCATATTAAGAATCGGGAAAATCACAACTTGAAGGAGAAAAGACAAGCACCAGACTTCACATCAAGACAAATGGATGCTGGAGTTATCTGACGAGGGTGCTAAAGCAGCCATGATTAAAACGCTTCAAAAAGCCACAAACACTTTCTGTAAACAAATAAAAAATAGAAAACCTCAGCAAAGAAATAAAGGCTACATAAAAGAAGCAAGTGGAAATTATACAACTAAAACAATACAGTCATAATAAAAATCTCTGGGGATGGGCTAAGCGGCAGAGTGGAGATGAGAGAGGGCAGAATCGGTGACGCTGAAGACAGAATTCATCTGCCTGAACAGAGAGAAACAGACCGAGGACGGGCAAGGCCTCAGGGACCCACAGGCCCCTAACAAAAGAGCAGATTTCTAAGTTTCTGCAATTGCAGAAGGAGACAGCAAGTGGACTGAAAAAGGGTGTGAGGAAATAATGGCTGAAAACTTCTTGTTAGCCAAGAGACATAAACCCACAGATACGAGAAGCCGAGTGAATCCAAACAGAACAAACCCAGAGACGTCGGCTCTGGGATGCACAGTAGTACAATTTCTGAAAACTAAAGACAGAGAAAAAACCTTGAAAGCTGCCAGAGAGAAACCCCTCATTCCTTCAAGAGGAGCACAAGCCTAAATGGCAGCAGGTTTCACAGCTGGAACACAGAAGCCAGGAGCAGGGACACGCACTTCCCAGGCACGGGATGAGGGGAGACACCACCTGGAAATCCACATCCCGCGAGATGCCCTCGGAGTGACGCGGGGACAAAGGCCATTCCCAGACAAAAGAAAAACTTAGAGAATGTGTGGCCAGCAGATTAACTATGAAAGAATGACCGAAGAAAGTTCTCCACACAGAGAGGAAATGATTACAGAAGACAGCTTGGAACATCAGAAGGAAAACAACATCAAAACTAGGTGTGAGACGAACAGATTGTCCTTTTCCTCCTGAGTTTTCAAAATCGTATTTGATGTCTGCAGCAAAAATCACACCACCATCTGATGTGGTGTTCAGTAAAAGTAGAGAAAAGATAACAATTATACAGCCATGTGTCGCTTCACAACCGGGCACATTCTGAGAAGCACCATGAGGCAGCTTCATGGTTGTGCGAACATCCCAGAGTGCGCTTACACAGACCCAGATCCACCCAGGCCACCTGGCACAGCCTCCTGCTCCTGGGCCACACGCCTGCACAGCATGTGACTGCAGCCAACTGTAACACAATGAGAAGTATTTGCATATCTAAACACAGAAAATACACACTAAAAGTATAGCATAAAAGATAAAAATGGCACACCCATATAGGTCGCTTGCAGGACTAGAAGCTCTGAGTCAGGGAGTGAGGGTGAGTGAATGTGAAAGCCTCGACCCTGTGCACCACTGCAGACGCCACAGACACCGTCCACTCCGGCTACACTAATCTGAGACAAGCGTCTCACTCTGCTGTCCAGGCTGGTGCACAGCGGTATGACCACAGCTCACTGCAGACTTTATCTCCCAGGCTCAAGCAATCCTACAGCCTTAGCCTCCAGAGCAGCTGGAACTACCGGTGTGCGCCACCACACCTGGCTATTTTTTTTTTTTTTTTTTTTGGTAGAAACGAGGTCTTTCTATGTTGCCCAGGCTGGTCTTGAACTCCTAAGCTCAAGCAGTCCTCCTGCCTTGGCCTCCCAAAGGCTAGGATTACAGGTGTGAGCCACCACACCTGGCCAATGACATTGAGTTTATTAAAAATATTTTTCTTTCTTCAGCATTAACCTTAACTTACTGTAACTTTTTAACTTTATAAATTTTAAGGCTTTTAAAAATTTTTTGACCCTTGTAATGACACAACACAGAAACACTGTACGGCTATACAAAAATAATTTTTCTTTTTATCTTACTCTATAACGTTTTTTCCCATTGTAATTTTTTTAAACTTTTTAAACTTTTTTGTTAAAAACTAAGACACAAACACACATTAGCCTAAACCCACCCAGGGTCAGGACCATCAGTGTCGCTGTCGTCCACGTCCACATCTTTCCCACTGCAAGGTCTTCAGGGGAATAACAGGCACAGAGCTGTTGTCTCCAATGATGACAATGGCTTGTTCTAGAACAGTTCCTGAAGAACCTGCCTGAGGCTGTTTGACAGTTAACTTTTTTCTTTATAAGTAGAAGGAGTACACTCTAAGTTAATGATAAAAATAGAGTATAGAAAATACATAAACCAGTAACAGTGATTTATTATCGTTATCATGTATTCCATTGCATACCTAATTGGGTATATGAGACTTTTATATGATTGGCAGTGCAGCAGGTTTGTTCATGCCAGCATCACCACAAGCATGGGGGCATTACACTGCTCTGCGACATCACCATGGCCGCACCGTCACTAGGCAGCGGGAATCGGTCAGGTCCATAGAATCCCACCGGACCAACTGCTGTACAGGTGGCCCATCACTGACCAAAACTTCATTATGTAGTGCATGACTATTTAATATGTGGGTGGGGGAGGGAGCTAAGTGGAAATAAGGCTTCTACATTTCACATGAAGTGGTAAAATGTGGATTCCAGCAAATGGCGATAAGTTACATGTGTCCACTGTAATACCCAGAGCCACCAAAAAAACCACACAGAGCAATACACTCAAAACGTTATAAATGAGTCTAAATGGAATCCCTGAAAACATGCAAGACATCCCATAGAGACGTAAATGAAAAAGAGTAACAAGAGACAAAAAACAAATAAAATGCAGACTTCAGTTGCAACATATCAATATTTACCTGATCTATAAATGGTCTAAACATACCAATTAAAATACAGAGACTGGCTGAGTGGACTAAAAAAAATCATCCAACAATATGTTCTCTACAAGAAACTCCCTTCAGTACAAGGGCATAAGTAGGTTGAAAGGAAAAGTATGAAAATGACACACCACTGCAGACAGTGACCAAAAAAAAAATTAATATTACATTAATATCAGATAAAGTGAATTACAAGGCAAGGAAAATTACTAGCAACAAAAGAAATATGGCCAGGCACAGTGGCTCACACCTGTAATCCCAGCACTTTGGGAGGCCGAGGCAGGAAGATCACTTGAGGCCAGGAGTTCAAGACTAGCCTGGCCAACATGGCGAAACCTTGTCTTTACTAAAAAATACAAAAATTAGTCAGGTGTGGTGGCACATGCCTGTAATCCCAGCTACTCAGGAGGCTGAGGCATGAGAATCACTAGAACCCAGGAGGCGGAGAGCCAAGGTCACGCCACTGCATTCCAGCCTGGGCAACAGAGCGAGACTATGTCTCGAAAAACAACAAAAAAAGAAATATTACGTAATGATAACAAGAGCAATTCACCAGGAAGACAAAATGATCCTAAATGTGTATGTACCAAACAAAAGAGCCCCAAAAGCTGACAGAACTCAAAGGAGAAACAGACAAATACCCAACGATAATGGGGGACTTCAATACCATCTCCCTCGACAGCTGATACAGCTACAGCAAGAACACGGAATAGTGCAATTAACTGACATATATTTATAAAACTCCACTCAACAGTAACAGAATATGCTTTTTTTTCCTCCCAAGTGACTTTGGAGCATTTACCACAGACAGTTGTCACTGGCCGTAAAACAAACCTCAACAAATGTAAAAGAACTGAAATCACACAAAATGTTCTCAGGCCACAGTGGAATCAAACTACAAATCAGTAACAGAAAGACATCAGGAAAATCTCCAGATGTTTGGAAATTAAACAACACTTCCAAACAATCCCTGAGTCAAAGAAGTATCAAAGGAAAATTTTAAAACTCATTGAACAAAATGAAAATAAAAATACAACATATCAAAATATGCGATGCAGCTAAAACAGTGCTGAGAGGGAAATTTACAGCACTAAATGCTTACAGTAGAAAAGATGAGCAGTTTAGGCCAGGTGCGGTGGCTCAAGCCTGTAATCCCAGCACTTTGGGAGGCCGAGGCAGGCGGATCACAAGGTCAGGAGATCGAGACCATCCTGGCTAACACGGTGAAACCCCGTCTCTACTAAAAAATACAAAAAACTAGCCAGGCGAGGTGGCGGCGCCTGTAGTCCCAGCTACTCGGGAGGCTGAGGCAGGAGAATGGTGTGAACCCGGGAGGTGGAGCTTGCAGTGAGCTGAGATCCGGCCACTGCACTCCAGCCCGGGCGACAGAGCGAGACTCCGTCTCAAAAAAAAAAAAAAAGAAAAAAGAAAGATGAGCAGTTTAAAATCAATATTCTAAGTTAATACCATAAGAACCTAGAAAAAGAGTAAAATAAACCCAAAGCGAGGAGGAAGGAAGGTGAGGGTAAAACTAATGAAACTGAAAACAACGAAATAAAGAAAATCAGTAAAACAAGGAACCAACTCTTTGGAAAGATTAATACAATTGCCAAATCCCTAGACAAAGAAGATGCAAGTTATCAACATAAGCAATGAAACGGGGGATATCACTACAGACTCTGTGGACGTGAAAAGAAGGATACAGGAATACGACACAAAAAACTCTACACATAGAAATCTAACAACTGAGACAGAATGGAACGATTCCTCAAAAAGTTAAGCTACCACAACTCAGCAATATGAAGTAGATATTCTGAATATCTACTGGGACTATTAAGCAAAATAAATTGGTAAGAAAACTCCCCAAAAGGAAATCTCATGACCCAAAGGGTTTTACTGCAGAATTCTACCAAATATTAAAGAAGAACTGACATCAATTTTATACAATGTTTTCCAGAAAATACAAAGAAAGGAACACTTCCCAAAACATTTTGTGAACCTAGTATGACTCTTATTACCAAAACCCAGAGTATAAAAAAAAAAGAGAGAGAGAGAAAAAACTACACACCAATCTCTCTCATGAACTTAGACCCCAAAATCCTCAATAAATTAGCAAATTGAAGGCAGCAATGTATAAAAATAATTATATACCTAGACCACCTGGGAATTATCCCAGGTATGCAAGGCTGGTTCAACTTTCAAAAATCAATGTTATCCATCATGTCACCTAGCTAAAAAAGAAGGCCGGGCGCGGTGGCTCATGCCTGTAATCCCACCACTTTGGGAGGCCAAGGCAAGCAGATCACAATGTCAGGAGTTCAAGACCAGCCTGGCCAATATGGTGAAACCCCGTCTCTACCAAAAATATGAAAATTAGCTGGGCATGGTGGCGCACGCCTGTAGTCCCAGCTGCTCGGGAGGCTGAGGCAGGAGAATTGCTTGAACCCAGGAGGTGGAAGTTTCAGTGAGCCAAGATCATGACACTATTCCAGCCTGAGCAACAGAGCGAGACTCCATCTCAAAAAAAAAAAGGCAAAAAAAGAAAAATCACATAATCTTATCAATTGGTTTAGAAAAAGCAACTGGCAGAATCCACCACGCATTCATCATAGAAACTCTCAGCAAACTAGGAATAGATGGGGATTTCCTTAGCTTGACAAAGAGTGTCTACAATAAACCTACAGCTAACATCATACCTAATGGTGAGAGACTGAACGCTTCCCCCGGAGGTCAAGAGCAAGGCAAAGATGTCCTCTCACACAATCTTTTCCAATGAAGTACTGGACATTCCAGCCAGTGCAATAAGCAGGAAGAAACCCAACAGCATGCAGGTTGGAAAGGAAGAAATAAAGCACATGAGATGGGTCTTAGCACTTCAATCTGGTTCCAAAAGAAGTTTCAAAAGGGTCTTTGCAACTGTCCCTATTTTCTGGCTGATATTCTTGGAATACGTCTGTATATGCGGCACAACCTACAACTTTCTGGATAAATTAATTCTTCCCATTTGGCTTCTCTCTCCATACGAACCCAAGCAGGTGCAGTTTACGTCTGGCAATACGATATTGGGAGAATGAAAAGAAGGACCGGGGAAGTGGTGATGATGATGACAGTGACAATGACAACCACACAATGACAGATCTCACACACACACCACACATGCATGCAGACACACATGCACACAGACACATGCAAACACACATGCAAACACACAGATATACCCATATACACACACGTGGATACCCCCCCAGACATACCACAGAACACACACACACCCCCTACACATGCAGACACATGCCCCCCACCACACAGGCACACCACACATACATGCAGATATACATGAATACACGCACACACATACCATGTAAGCACACAGATATACCCTACACACACACACACACACAAACACACACACACAGATACTCCCTCCCTATGCACACATACACATGCATACAGACACCCCCCCTCCCTCCACATCACTTACTATGTTCTGGGCATTGTTCTAAGCATGTTTATATCTGAACTCATTCATCCTCCTGACTACTCCATCGGTGGGCACTACTGCTACCCCTACTTGATGGAAGACAGGACTAAGGAACAGTGAGGATGAGTCGCCTGCCCGTGGTGAGGAGCTGTTAAGCACAAATAGCCAGGCCGTGAGCAAGGCAGTGTCGCTCCAGGGTCTATGCACGGAAGCCTGAGCCATCTGAGCTCAGAACATCTCTC
This sequence comes from Rhinopithecus roxellana, assembly GCF_007565055.1. NCBI lineage: Eukaryota > Metazoa > Chordata > Mammalia > Primates > Cercopithecidae > Rhinopithecus > Rhinopithecus roxellana. The sequence goes on along the minus strand of NW_022142226.1, from coordinate 4,209 downwards.
TGGAAAAGGTATTAAGTAGTATTTTTATGCACAAGTGATTTTAAACTAGAAAAACAAACTGTACACAAAGCATTTACCTAGAAGATGCACTGGCGCCCGCCTGTATGAGAGTCGGCATGACGGCCATGAAGAGCCCGAGCTGCACGTCCTGCGTCACCAGCATGCCGAGGAGCACGGTGCTGTAGTCAATGTCGCCTGTGTGGGGAAAGGCATTGAAGACAGGTCTACAGCAACTCAAAAGTATCCGAAGTCAAAATGTCGCCATTGTACACACTTCCGAAATAACCCAAATTATTTTGGCACTTTACTTTCTTTTTTTTTTTGAGACGGAGTCTTGCTCTGTCACCCAGGCTGGAGTGGCAGTGGTGCAATCTCAACTCACTGTAACCTCCACCTCCTGGGTTCAAGTGATTCTCCTGCCTCAGCCTCCTGAGTAGCTGGGATTACAGGCGCTCACCACCATGCCTGACTAATTTTTATATCTTTGGTAGAGACGGGGATTCACCATGTTGGTCAGGCTGGTCTCAAACTCCTGACCTCGTGATCCACCTGCCTCGGCCTCCCAAAATGCTGGGATTACAGGCGTGAGCCACCGCGCCCGGCTGGCACTTTACATTTTTAAGAATAGACTTTAAAATCTCTTTGAGAACAAATACTGAAGCATTTTAAGATTAAAAATGTTGTAAAGCAAATACTCAGAACACCTTTTACTTCCACAACTTACTTGTTATTTACATACTTATTGAAAAACCTCATGACAAAAAGATGACATTGCACAACAAGATGACAAGCTTGGATAATCACACCAACCTCACTGCGTCCCAGAAACACATGGAGAAGCCTTCGCTTCTCACCTTTACAGCTTCTCTGAGCTACTCCAGGAGGCCTGACTCAGGCCCCCTCTGGTCACGTGGTTGTTCCACGTGTGCAACCCACCCGAGCCACTGCCCAGAATGAGCCCTCACTGTGAGACCAAGGCCTAGGCTCGGCAGACAAATACTGGCTCCATGAGGGCAGAACAGGAGTAGCCACGACCACCTGAAGAGACTAGGTAACAACTCTGGAAAGAAGAAAGGAAAATGAGACATTTTTTCATGAATTCAGTAACTTGCACAGCCTCCAAAAGTCTCCATTTTCAACATACCGTTCCAGCTATGAACTATGTAAATACGTTTCTAAAAGTCATTCCCCAACCCCAACCCCAACAAGGTATTTTTTTCTTTAAAAAAAAAAAAAAAAAACCAGCTGGGTACGGTGGCTCAGGTCTGTAATTTCAGCACTTTGGGAGGCTGAGGAGGGGGATCACCTGAGGTCAGGAGTTCACGACCAGCCTGACCAACATAGTGAAACCCCATCTCTACTAAAAATACAAAAAATTAGCTGGATTTGGTGGCGGGTGCCTGTAGTCCCAGCTACTTGGGAGGCTGAGGCAGGAGAATCGCTTGAACCCAGGAGGCGGAGGTTACAGTGAGCTGAGATTGTGCCACTGCACTCCAGCCTGGGGGACAAGAGCGAGACTCTGTCTCAAAAAAAAAAAAAAGCTTAACTGCTATTAACAGATTTTAAAGACCATCTGACAGAAAAGGGCTTATTTTAAAAAAGCAGCAGAACCACACAAAACCCCTTGATGCCAGCAAAATCTCTTTCTGGATAGAAGTTAGGTAATCATTTTAGAAGGCTTGATTTACTACTATACAAAACTAAATTTTTGGTAAACAAATATCGTGGCTGCGAATTTTAAAACAGTCTCTGAACAGATGATCACGTTAAGCGTTGTGGCTACAGCTTTGTGTCTTTTAGGGTTACACATCAAGAGATGATTAAAAAATTGCCTCCCAACTAACATTGTCCATGCGGAGGCTTCACACATCAGCCATTCTTCACCCTAAGGCTCGCACAGGCTTGTGGCTCACCGCACCTCTCCTTCATCTCGAGGCCTTCGCAAGACGGAGGGAGGCTGCTGCGAGATGAGGTCTGCGGGACACAAAGGAGCCGTGGCCCCCCCACCCACATCTTCTGCAGATAACACATTCACATCTGTGCCCCTTCTATTTAAAAGAAACAAATCTGGCCGGGCGCAGTGGCTCACGCCTGTAATCCCAGCACTTTGGGAGGCCGAGGCGGGCGGATCAGAGGTCAGGAGATCGAGACCATCCTGGCTAAGAAGAATGGCGTGAACCCAGGAAGCAGAGGTTGCAGTGAGCTAAGATTGCACCACTGCACTCCAGCCTGGGCGACAGAGCAAGACTCTGTCTCAAAAAAAAAAAAAAAAAAAAAAAAAAAAAAAAGAAACAAAATCTCTCACTATATCTCACTTGTTAGAGACAGCCTTGGATGATATTACTGCCAGCATTTGTATATGTTTTAAATATTTGTTCTCTTCCTTTGCACCGATCATAGCGAACTGGCTGAAATCAACAGATATTCAACTGTCACCCCACTAGACCATGGCACCACAGACCAGAGACCAGGTCTTCACCGTGGTCCCTGGGGCAGGACCCTGAGTCCGCACCACAGCTGCCTGCGCAGGAAACATCCGCTCACGAGGGACTTCATGGGGCTGCAGGAGGAAGACAACCTGCTTGGAGCAGTGACGGGCACAAAACTTCAACAGTGCAACCAGACAAGAAAATAATTATTACACTGAAATATTACAGCTTCTCTAATTTCTCAACACTTTTACTATTGTCATTTTTCTGAAATTTGCACTACCTTTTTGTGCTTATCACTACTATACGCATTTTGACTTCTTCCTGTTTTCCATTCCTTTCATTAAACAGTTCAAATACACAGAGAACAAGGAGTGTATCAAATGCTCACATACCCACTAAGGAATTCTATTAAATGTTAAACCTGTAACATATTTGCTTCAGATTTTTAAAGAAAGAAAGTCCTAAGGGTGCCGCCAAGGAGCTCTGTAACCCCCTTGATACTGGGTCCCCTTCCCTCCACCCACACTCCCCACTTGACCTTATTCTGAAAGTTCATCATCCCCTTGAATGCATTTCTACTTAATGTAACACCTATAGACTTGGAAGCAACACTGAGTTTATTATTTTGTAATATTAAACTTCACAGAGTGAACATTTCTGCAACTTGCCGTTTTTGATCACCACTATATTTGAAAATTATCTATCCATGTTGGTGTTGGTGCACAAAGCTCTGACTCCTTTTCAAAACTGTTGTAGAATAGACCACAATTTATCCATTCATCTCTTGGTGGACGTTCAGGAATTCCATTTATTCACTAGTGCAAAAATGGCTGCATGAAATCCCAGCATTTTGGGAGGCCGAGGCGGGTGGATCACGAGGTCAGGAGATCAAGACCATCCTGGCTAACATGGTGAAACCCCGTCTCTACTAAAAATACAAAAATTAGCCAGGCGTGGTAGCGTGCACCTGTAGTCCCAGCTACTCGGGAGGCTGAGTCAGGAGAATGGCGTGAACTCGGGAGGCGGAGCTTGCAGTGAGATGAGATCACGCCACTGCACTCCAGCCTGGGCGACAGAGAGAGACTCTATCTCAACCAAAAAAAAAAAAAAAAACAAACAAAATCAACAACAAAAAAAAAAAAAAAAAAAAAAATGGCCACACAAATATTCTAGCACATTGTCAGGGAAACCTCCTTTCCCCTCGCTTGCATTTTCACAAGAAGGGACTGTTTCCTCCCCGCTCCTGGCCTCTTGCCTGGTCCCACATACATTACTCCGGAGAGACAAGGGCGTTCTTGCTGGGAATGGATATAGCCCCTTTTCCTTTGTAAACCAGTCAGCCCACGGCACCTGGTCTCAAGGTCCTCTTGCAGACCTGAGTTTCACAGGGCAGGCCCTGCCCACGGAGGCCTCTGGAGGCAAACGCTGCATGGCGCTGGGTGGTGAGTCTTGCTCCAAGGTTAAGAATGAGGCCTAAGAAGCTCACCACTGCCAGGCGTGCAAACCACACCTCCTTCATAATCCAGCTGCCACTCCGACCTCCAGGTGCCTGCCTCCTCTGTTCCTCTTCCCATGGGTTTTCAGCACAGGCAAGGCAGTTATACATTTGCTGGACTCCTTCGAGGGTTGGGCCCCTCGCAGGAGCTAGAAATCTCGAAAAATAGAAAAGTAGTAGAATTTGGACCAAAATCCATGTAAGAAGAGTGACTGAGGCTGCTGGTGTGGCCAGAGTTGATACCTTTAAGCTCTGGTAAGGCAGTCTTAAGTTGGGCTATAT
>NW_022142225.1:0-12593 GCF_007565055.1 Rhinopithecus roxellana | reverse complement strand
AGGGTGTCTGTAAGGCCGAGAGAACCCCGTTAGACCTGGTAGCTAAGGATTGCTGTCAAGGCTCCCAGGGCACAGGGTAGTGTGACCACCACCCTGTCCTCCCCTCTGCCCTCTCCTAAGAGCAGGTCACAGGTCTGTGCAGGGTTCCTCTGGGTCCTGCCCTTCCCTGTCAGCAGCAGGTCTGGAGCCAGCTCAGAGGGAGGAATTTGGAAAAGGCAGGAAACACACGACTGTCCCGCCCATTGCCAAGTCATCGTCCGTGTCATACAGGGCAGCACCATCCCATCAGTAAGACCAATACATACATCTTCTGCAGCTGCCCAAGGGCTCCATCTTGCCAAAGCCAGGGAGAGATGGAGACCGTCCCACCCTGGGGTGAGCCTCGGTGGGAGGCCGATGGGGCCGGGGAACAGGGAATGGCATGGACTGGCCAATTCACAGTAGACAACTGATCACCGGCTCAGGCTCTGGGTGCTTAGGCTCAGGCGGCCCCGGGCGCGAGGGCCGCTTAGCCACTGCACAGCCACATGATCCCATCCATGGCCTGCAGCGCCCTGTCTGAAGCAGGGGTATGATAGACACTCCTCAGAGGTCTGTGGGGCTCCAGGAGACAGGATGTGGGTCCAGCCCAGAGCCACCGTGATCTGTGCCTATGGTGACCCCACTCTGGAACGCCCAGACTGCATCAGCCTGCCTGAACACCCACCCTGCAGCTTCAGCGAGGCGGAGAAGTCCCCGGTCTTCTGCATCACACCCTTCGTGGCATCCGGCTTCACCTCTTCCCACTCTGCCACCACTTTGAGCTTCACGGTGAAGGTCCCGATGATGGAATAGTTATAATAGACCACGGAGTCTTCAGTCACCATCTGGGTCCTGTTAGGAGACAGGGAGGAGAGAGGAAGACAGCAGATGGCTGCTTCCCCTTCCTGTAACTCAGAAGTGATTCATGGGATTGCCAGAGTCAGGGGAGGCTGTGCAGTGAGACTCCCAGCTACCAGTGAGCACACCCGTCATCACAGGGCTCCAGGTCAGCTGACCCATTTCCCAGATGAGGAAACTGAGGCCAGAGAGGGCCTAAAATTCAGGAAAATTACAAATTTCTCACATTAGCCAAAGTTCAAGGGCTCAACAGCCCCATGTGGTAAAGATAGAAGAATTTTTTGTCAAAAATTTTTTGTTTTTGTTGCTTTTGGTTTTTGAGACAGGGTCTCACTCTGTCACCCAGTGGTGCAATCATGGCTCACTGCAGCCTTGAATTCCTGGGCTTGAGCAGCCCGCCTGTCAGCCTCCCAAGTAGCAGGGATCACAGGCGTGTACCACTGTGCCCAGCTAATATATGATTTTTTGTAGAGACAAGGTCTCACTATGTTGCCCAGGCTGGTCTTGAACTCCTGTGTTCAAGTGATCCTCTGACCTCAGCCTCTCAAAGTGCTGGGATTACAGGCATGAGCCACTCTGCTAAGCTGAGAGTTCTGTTGGACAAAGCTGCCATCCAGATTTTTCAAGTAAATGATCTTTTCTGCAAATTGTCTGCTTTCCAGTATTTATACTGTACTTTCTCTCTTTCTCTCTTTTTTTTTTTTTTTTTCCCCCTTTTTAGAGATAAGGTTCTGCTCTGTTGCCCTGGCTGGAGTGCTGTGGTGCAATCAGATCACTGCAGTCTCTGAACTCCTAGGCTCAAGCAGTCCTCCCACCTCAGCCACCTGTAGCTGGGACTACAGGCACGTGCCACCATCCCTGGCGAATTTTTGTATTTTTTGTAGAGACGAGGTCTCCCTATGTTACCCACACTAGTCTCGAATTCCTGGGCTCAAGTTTTCCCCCACCCTCTTGGCCCCTCAAAGCACTGGAATGACAGGCGTGAGCCACCATAGGCCTGCACTTATTTTCTTAACTTTACTGAGTAAGTTAGAACTTTCAGAATAATATTGATGGACCCTGATAAGGAGCACCCTTGCCTTATTCCCACATATCTAGAGCCAGGTTCCCCCAGCATCTCAATGCAATGATTCCTCAAAGGTATTTGACCACAGGTCACTTTTGTCACCAAGAATTAGAGAATCCACATTCCACGTTTTGCCAGGGATGGTGGCTCACCCTCTGTAATACCAACACTGTGGGAAGGCAAGGTGGGAGGACTGCTTGAGCCCAGAAATTCGAGACCAGCCTGGGCAACTTGGCAAAACCCCGTCTCTACAAAAAATACAAAACTTAGCCAGCCGTAATGTTACAGGCCTGTGGTCCCAGCTACTCAAGAGGCTGAGGTGGGGGGATCTCGACGTCAAGAGGCAGAGGTTGCAGTGAGCCGTGATCACGCCACTGCACTCCAGCCTGGGCAACAGAGTGAGACTCCATCTCAAAAACAAAAACAAAAACAAAACACATCTTTTTTTTTGAGACAGAGTCTTGCTCTGTCACCTAGGCTGAAGTGCAGTGGCATGATCTCGGCTCACTGCAACCTCCTCCTCCCTGGTTCAAACAATTCTCCTGCCTCAGCCTCCTGAGTAGCTGGGACTACAGGCGCGTGCCACCATGCCCAGCAATTTTTTTTTTTTTTTTGTATTTTCAGTAGAGATGGGGTTTTGCCATGTTGGCCAGGCTGGTTTTGAACTCCTGACCTGAAGTGATCTGTCCACCTTAGCCTCACAAAGTGCTGGGATTATAGAAGTGAGCCACTGCGCCTGGCCATAAACAAAAACATATTCTAAGTTCTCTACTCAGTATAATGTTAGTTGTTAGTTCCAGCAACTTCTTTTTCTAGTTTATTGATATTACATTGAATGTTCATTTCTGTTCATACTAACACTTTTTTGGCATCTAAAGAGATGATCTGGCCGGGCATGGTGGCTCACATCTGTCATGCCAGTGCTTTGGGAGGCTGAGGCGGGAGGATGGCTCGAGACCAGGAGTTCAAGACCAGCCTGGGCAACATAGCAAGACCCCATCTCCACAAAACATTAAAAAAAATAGTCATGTGTGGTGGTACACGCCTGTGGTCCCAGCTACTCGAGAGGTCAAGGCAAGAGGATTCCTTGAGCACAAGAGATTGAGGCTGCAGTGAGTCAGGTTTGTGCCACTGCACTCTAGCCTGGGTGACAGAGCAAGACCCTGTCTCTAAAAAAGAGGGGGAGGGAAACCAAGCACAGTGGCTCACACCTGTAATCCCAATGCTTTGGGAAGCTGAGATGGGAGGATCTCTTGAGCCCAGGAGTTCAAGAACCAGCCTGTGAAACATAGTAAGACTCTGTCTCTACAAAAAAGTTTTAAAATTAGCAGGGCATAGTGGTGCATGCCTGTAATCCCAGCCACTCAGGAGGCAGAGGTGGGACGATTGCTTGAAGCTGGAAGGTCAAGGTGGCAGTGATCTATAATCACACCACTGTACTCTAGCCTGAGTGTTTGACCACAGGTTGCTTTTGTCACCGAGAGTTAGAAATCCACATTCTGAGTTTTGCTGGGCACAGTGGCTCACCCCCTGTAATCCCAACACTTTGGGAGGAAGGAAGGAAGGAAGGAAGGAGGCGGGAAGGGAAGGGAGGGAGTAGGGCCAAGCACAGTGGCTCCCACCTGTAATCTCAGCACTTAAGAAGGCAGAGGCGGGAGGATCACTTGGGCCCAGGAGTTCAAGACCCGCCTGGGCAACATAGCAAGACCCTGTTCTCCTCCACAAAAAAGGGGAAAAGAGACAAAAAGTTAAAAGGGAGGAATAAAGAGAAATGAAGCCAGAGCACCTGGGTTCTACCTTGTATCTAGCAATGGCTGGCTAGGTACCCTTCAAGGTCAAATGGGAAAAAGTCCTATGCACCTTGACCTTCCTTAAATGACTGTTTTGGGCACCAATGTCCTCCTTTATCAGGTGAAGACACCACAAAGGTAGGGCTAGTGACTGATTCACTAGTGTACCCCAGGATCCCCAAGCGTGGCAGAGAGGAGGTGCTTAAAAGATGTTTGAAGGGAGACAGAGTGAGCAGGGAAAGGTGAGGAGCTTCAGGTGGGTCCAGTGGCGCACACCTGTAATCCCAGCACTTTGGGAGGCTGAGGTGGGAGGATCACTTGAGGTCAGGAGTTCGAGACCAGCTTGGCCGACATGGTGAAGCCCCGTCTCTACTAAAATAATATAATAATAATAATAAATAAATAAATTAGCTGGGCATTGTGGCTCACACCTGTAATCCCAGCATGAGGCCAAGACAGGCAGATCACTTGAGGCCAGGAGTTCAAGACTAGCCTGGCCAACATGGTAAAACCCCATCTCTACTAAAAAAAAAAAAAATTAACCGGGTGTGGTGGTATAAGCCTGTACTTCCAGCTACTGGGGTGACTGAGGCAGGAGAATCACTTGAACCCAGGAGGCAGTGGTTGCAGTGAGCCAAGATGGCGCTACTGCACTCCAGCCTGGATGACAGAGCAAGACTGCACCTCAAAAAAAAAAAAAAAATTGCCGGGCGCGGTGGCTCAAGCCTGTAATCCCAGCACTTTGGGAGGCCGAGACGGGGGATCACGAGGTCAGGAGATCGAGACCATCCTGGCTAACACGGTGAAACCCCGTCTCTACTAAAAATAGAAAAAACTAGCCGGTCGAGGTGGCGGGCGCCTGTAGTCCCAGCTATTCGGGAGGCTGAGGCAGGAGAATGGCATAAACCCAGGAGGCGGAGCTTGCAGTGAGCTGAGATCCGGCCACTGCACTCCAGCCTGGGCAACAGAGCGAGACTCCGTCTCAAAAAAAAAAATAAAAAATAAAAATGAAAGTGGCGAGATTCAGAGTACCCTGCACAGTGCGTGAGACAGTGGGGCACCAGTGACAGCTGTAGGGCCTGCAGAGGGGTAGGGACCTACCCGTCCCCAAAGTCCCAGCTGTAGAGAAACACGGCGGTCTTGAGGAAGTTGCTCGGGTCGTGGAGAAGGAAGGAGACTTTCAGGACGGTCTTAGTGAGATAGGAGCTGGGCCAGGGCAAGGAGGTGTTCTGGGTGACAACGAGGTCCCCAACGAGGAACTCTGAGAGAGAGACATGGGAGGATGAGTCTTGGAGATTCAGGGATCAGGGAACCAGATAGAGACCTCGTGGGCAGCTGTCAAAGCCACCACTTCCCTGGCCAGACCTTCTGGCTGTCAGAGCTAGGCAGGAGAGGGGACCCCCCCCGTTCCCCAAAGACCCCTGAACACAGAGGCCTCCACACCCTCCCCCTGCTGCATGAACACTGCTGAACACCGGAGGACTTTGTCACATTCACTGTTTTCTCTCCTGTCCCCTCTCACCAGGACCCTGAACTTTCTGGCACAAAAGATGGCCAAGGTCAGAAGGAAATGCATGGGCAGGCACTGTGGCTCACACCTGTAATCCCAGCACTTTGGGAGGTTAAGGCAGGTGGATCACAAGGTGAGGAGTTCAAGACCAGCCTGGCCAAGATGGTGAAACCCCACCTCTACTAAAAATACAAAAATTAGCTGGGTGTGGTGGCGCACACCTGTGGTCACAGTTACTTGGGAGGCTGAGGGAGGAGAATCGCTTGAACCCAGGAGGCAGAGCTTGCAGTGAGCCAAGATCGCGCCACTGCACTCCAGCCTGGGCGACAGAGCAAGACTCCGTCTCAGAAAAAAAAAAGAGGCCTGGCGCGGTGGCTCAAGCCTGTAATCCCAGCACTTTGGGAGGCCGAGGCGGGCAGATCACGAGGTCAGGAGATCGAGACCATCCTGGCTAACACGGTGAAACCCCATCTCTACTAAAAATACAAAAAATTAGCCGGGCGAGGTGGCGGGCGCCTGTAGTCCCAGCTACTCGGAGGCTGAGGCGGGAGAATGGCATGAATCCGGGAGGCGGAGCTTGCAGTGAGCCGAGATCGCGCCACTGCACTCCAGCCTGGGCGACACAGTGAGACTCCGTCTCAAAAAAAAAAAAGAAAAGAAAAGAAAAAAGAAGGAAATGCATAAGCCTTGAAAGGAACTTTTGGGAAATATTTCATAATGTCAGGTGACCCTAGAAAAATTAGTAGTTCCAATGGCCGGGCACGGTGGCTCACGCCTGTAATCCCAGCACTTTGGGAGGCCGAGGCAGGCGGATCATGAGGTCAGGAGATCAAGACCACCCTAACATGGTGAAACCCCATCTCCACTAAAATACAAAAACAAAATTAGCTGGGCATGGTGGTGGGCGCCTGCAGTCCCAGCTACCTGAGAGGCTGAGGCGGGAGAATGGTATGAACCCGGGAGGCAGAGCTTCCAGTGAGCCGAGATCGCACCACTGCACTCCAGCCTGGGTGACAGAGCAAGACTCCATCTCAAAAAAAAAAAAAAAAAAACAGAAAAAAGGAAAAATTAGCAGTTCCACTGATCACAGCTCCACACACTGGGACCACTGTCCTGTGTCTACTTCTTTAAAAAGAAAAAAAATACTGGTGAGGCACGGTGGCTCACACCTGTAATCCCAGCACTTTGGGAGACCAAGGTGAGCAGATCACTTGAGGCCAGGAGTTCCAGACTTGCCTGGCCAACATGGCAAAACCCTGTCTCTACTAAAATACAAAAATTAGCTGGGCATGATGGCCAGCACCTGTAGTCCCAGCTACTCCGGAGGCCGAGGCATGAGAATTGTTTGAACGGAGAGGTGGAGGTTGCAGTGAGCCAAGATCACGCCACCACTCCAGCCTGGGCAACAGAGGGAGACTGTCTCAAAAATAATAATAATAATAATTAATTAATTAAAATTAGTAAAAGTGGAAAGGAAGGCATGCTCAATAGAGCTCATTTGGAAAATGTTCAAACATAAATAAGAAGAAAAGAAACTAACTATCATTCAACTCTACCACTGTTGCCGTTTTGAAGTGTGACAAAGTATTTGCTCGTGTGTTTAATATACACATATATTAAATACAGATTATTGGGTTAGACAATTCTGTGCTTTGCTTTTTAATATGTAATTTTACATGCATGTGTGTTTACCCATGGCATTACAAACTCATTGTAAGGGTCACTGTTAATAGTGGTATAAATGATTTCATTATATTTAGCTAGTACCCTCATGGTTGCTCACTTAGCTTGTTTATCTCTTCTTTTGCTATTATAAACACTACTGCAATGAACATCTTCATGCATAAGGCATGACCCAAATGCAGGTTTATTTCCTGAAGATAAATTCGTTATTAGACTGTAAAGTCCAAAGGGGCAAAGGGGCATCTTCTCTTGGAATGTGAGAGAGAGAGAGACAAAAGACATAGAGACAGAGATAAAGAGACAGACAGAGACAAAGACAGAAAGACAGAGAGAGAGAGAGAGACAAAGACATAGAACAGAAAGAGAGACAGAAAGGAAAAACAGAGAGAAGAGACAGAGAGACAGAGGCAGAGATAGATAGAGAACAGAGAGAAGGACAGAGAGACAGAGACAGACAGAAAAGAAAGATGAGAAAGAGGGGAGAGAGAACCAGTGAATGACCGCAAGACTACAATAATTTCTTTTTTTTTTTTTTTAAGACGCAGTCTCACTCTTTCCCCCAGGCTGGAGTGCAGTGGCACGTTCTCGGCTCACTGCAATCTCCGCCCCTCAGGTTCAAGCAATTCTCCTGCTTCAGCCTCCTATATAGCTGGGATTATAGGTGCCCATCACATGCCCCACTAATTTTTGTGTTTTTAGTAGAGATGGGGTTTCGTCATGGTGGCCAGGCTGCTCTCAAACTCCTGATCTCAGGTGATCCACCTGCCTCGACCTCCCGAAGTGCTGGGAGCCTCCGCGCCCAGCCGAGACTACAATAATTTCTAACCATCGGTACCTATTGACCAGCCGCTCTCCACAGGGTTGTATTAATGTATACCCCCAGCAGCAAGAGGTGTCCATTTTAGCACAGTACCTGCTGGGGGGAATCACTGCGATTTTCAGATCCTTTCTGATTCGGCTGACCCAGGGAAGGAACCTATGGGCCTAATCTGCATTGATCTGATTCCTAGCGAAGCTGGATGTTTTTCTCTGCACCAAGGGTTTGAAGGCAAACTAACAAACAGGAGCGACCCTTACCTGTGATGGGGAGACCACGAAGCCCCTGGCCACGGGCTGGCACATCCAGCAGTCAGCAGCAGTGACCCAGACGGAGACTGGGAAGTCCCCAGGCACATGGCCGACCACATGGATGGTGGAGCTGAGACCCTTCTCCGTCTTGCCAGTGAGCACCAGCGGGGTGTGGATCCAGTGGAAGCGGTAGAGGTGGGTGTCGGCAGGCAGGGCCAGGCTGCTGTTGTCCTTGGCCACCAGGCTGGCCGAGATAGTCACCTCCGCTCCCGTGGTGGCAGGGCTATCGGTGGTGAGATTGAGTTCATACAAGCCTAGGAGCCCAGAAACAAAGACTGTGTTTCAGGAGGGTATGTGACAAGGAGCCCCACAGCCACCTCTGGGCTGGCATCAACTATTCTATTTCCCAGGTGGAGAAACTGAGGCTCAGGCAGCTCAAGTGACTTGCCCAAGGGTCACTCAGCCAATTTGACATCAAACTGAGGTTCAAAACTGGGTCCCACTGACTCCAAATAACAGTCTCTTCAGTGTTATTTCCCCTTCCTTCCTTCTTTCCTTCCTTCCTTCCCTCCCTCCCTCCTCTCACTCTCTCCCTCCCTCCTTCCTTCATCCCTGCCTCCCTCTCTCCCTTTCTTTTCTTCCTTCCTTCCTTTCTGTTTTTCTTTCTTTCCTTCCTCCCTTCCTTCCTTCCCTCCCTCCCTCCTCTCACTCCCTTCCTTTCCTTCCTCCCTCCCTGTCTCCCTCCTTTCTTTTCTTCCTTCTTTCCTTTCTTTGTTTCTTTCCTTCCTTCCTTCCCTTCCTTCCTTCCCTCTCTCTCTCTTTCTTTCCTTCTTTCTTTTTTTCCTTCCTTCCTTCCTTCCTTTTCTTTCTTTCTTGTCTACCTTTCTTCCTCCTCTCTCTCTCTCTCTCTCTCTCTCTCTCTCTCTCTCTCTCTTTTTCTTTCTCTCTGGATCTCACTCTGTCACCCAGACTGGAGTACAATCATCACAGTTCACTGCAGCCTCCACCTTCCAGAATCAAGTGATCCTCCTGCCTCAGCCTCCCAAATAGCTGAAACCGCAGGCACACACCACCACAGCCAGCTAATTATTTTATTGTATTTTTTGTAGAGATGGGGGTCTATGTTGCCCAGGCTGCCCAAATTATATTTTCTTTTCATGCCAGCCAGGCAGGGCCTTGGTTAGTGGCTACTCTTCTGGGCAGGCCACACAGAGAAACATTTCTACCGTTCCCCAGAATCCTTGTGGTTTTGTTTTGAGACAAGGTCTCCCTCTGTCATCCAGGCCGGGGTGCAGTGGCATGATCATAGCTCACTGCAGCCTCAAACTCCTGGGCTCAAGTGATCCTCCCACTTCAGCCTCCCGAGTAGCTGGGACTTGTAGGTCCAAGTCACCATGCCTGGCTGATTTTTTCTTTTTCTTTTTTTTTTTTTTTTTTGTAGAGATGGGATCTCACTATGTTGCCCAGGCTGGTCTCGAACTCCTGGCTTCAACCACTCCTCCTGCCTTGGCCTCCCAAAGTGCTGGGATTACAGGCATGAGCCAGCGAGCTCAACCACATTGCCCAAAGATCTACTGGACAGTGCTGGTCTTCTGCCTCTGGATTCCTCCTCTTCTCACTCCTCCCTCTCTGTCAGGGTTAAAGGATCCAGCTGTCGGCCAGGCACCATGGCTCACACCTATAATCCCAGCACTTTGGGAGGCCAAGGTAAGCTGATTACTTAACTCAGGAGTTCGAGACCAGCCTGGCCAACATGGTGAAACCCCGTCTCCACTAAAAATACAAAAAAGCTGGGCGTGGTGGTGCATGACTGTAATCCCATCTACTCAGGAGGCTGAGGCAAGGGAATCGCTGGAACCCAGAGGCGGAGATTGCAATGAGCCGAGATCAAGCCACTGCACTCCAGCCTGGGCAATAGAGTGAGACTCCGTCTCAAAAACAAAAAAAACAAACAATAAAAACACTTCCCTGTACCTCTCACCCCCTCAGCTCTCTCCCAACAGCCTGAGTCCAATGTTATCACAACTCCATGTGGGAACGAAGGTTTCTTTGCCTCTCCTACTACGCTTCAAACTCCTTTAGAGCAGGGGTCATTTCCATCGTCCCTGTGACCAGCACAACGCTTGGCACATAGCAGGTGTTTGGTACTGCTGTTGCCAAGGGGCACCTGGAGAACAGGTGCAGCAGAGGGACCAGCCCACCTCTAGCCCTGCCCCGGGAGACTGTTCACCCAGGCGGCACTGACTGAGTCCCTTCTGTGGACCCCATCCCTACTGTGTTGGGAGGACCCAGAAATGCAGAACATGCCCCTCCCCCAAGGGACCTCACAGGAGACCTGCTTGGGCTTTCAACAGGAAAGGCTGGCCAGGCGCTGTGGCTCACACCTGTAATTCCAGCACTTGGAAGGTCGAAGTGGGTGGATCACCTGAGGTGGGGAGTTGGAGACCAGCCTGACCAACATGGAGAAACCCCTATTTCTACTAAAAATATAAAATTAGCTAGGTGTGGTGGCATGCGCCTGTAATCCCAGCTACTCGGGAGACTGAGAGAGGAGAATCGCTTGAACCAGAAGGCAGAGGTTGCAGTGAGTCAAGATCGCGCCACTGCACTCCAGCCTGGGCGACAACAGTGAAACTCTGTCTCAAAAAAATTTTTAAAAAGGCCAACTATTTTACCTTGTGGTTTTCAACTATTTCAACTATTTTACCTTGTGGTTTTTCTTTCACAAATTTTCCTTAGAACCCTTACCCTCTCTCTGCCACTCTATTATGAGGGGGGAGGGGGATGAAAACTGTTGGATAATATTCAACCCCCTTAGCTGCCCACGTCCCACCTGTCCCTCGACAAGTCTCCAATCTGGGTCCTTTTATAGTTCCCAAAATGTGACCGAAAGGTGGGTGCTGGCCTTCTGGCAACGAGGATGTGGGGAAAGTAGATGCATGACCGGGTGGGCACAAGGTCCCCCCGCAAGTCTCCTCAGGAACCTGTCAGCTCCGGGTCCATTTTGGGAAATCACTTCCAGAAGAAATAGCACCCTGGTCTCCTGGGCTCTAAAATGGCATCTCGGCCGGGCACAGTGGCTCATGCCAGCCCTTTGGAAGGCCGAGGTGGGCAGATCACCTGAGGTCAGGAGTTCGAGACCAGCCTGGCCAACATGGTGAAACCCCGTCTCTACTAAAAATACAAAATTAGCCAGGCATGGTGGCAAGCGCCTGTAATCCCAGCTCGGGAGGCTGAGGCGGGAGAATCACTTGAACCCAGGAGATGGCAGTTGCCATGAGCTGAGATCGCGCCACCGCACTCCAGCGTGGCCAAAAAGAGCGAAACTCCATCTCAAATATTAAAATAAAATCACATCTCCCCAAAGCCAGTACTGACAGGGTGGAAAACCCCTCTAGATGAGGTGGCATTTTAAAGTAAAAAGGCTGCCTATCCTGTGCTCCCTGGGGGCTGAGGGTTGTGGCTTGATGACTGACCCTGATACATCCCCACCTCCCTGCCTCGTCCTCCCCTCCCTCAGCAGGTACGTGGTCCCCAGACATCCGACAGATGCGCGGGCCACCCTCGCACAGTTTCCAGGGCAGGGCTAGCCTGGGAAGTAGAAGCAGGAATCGAGGGTGCAAGGGGTGCCCCCTCCAGTGCTCAGGCAACGCTGAGATTATTTTTTTCAGCTGCATCTCATTCACTTCGAAGCAACATCACCTGTCCCCGTGGGGAACTCCAGCTCCAGCTTTCCTCAGTACCACATCACACCTTCACTGCTGTGGCCCACATTACACATTTCCCTTTCTTTCAGGGCAATTTCTTAAAGTATAAAGGCATTTGAGGCCGGGCCTAGCCAGCTCACACCTGTAATCCCAGCTCTTTGAGGCCAGAGGGTCACTTGAGCCCAAGAGTTTGAGATCAGCCGGAGCAACACAGTGATACCCAGTATCTATAAAAAATAATTTAAAAAATTAGCCGGGCATGGTAGCGTGCACCTGTTGCCCCAGCTACTTGGAAGGCTGAGGCAGGAGAATCTCTTGAGCCCAGGAGTTCGAGGTTGCAGTGAACTATGATGGCACCCCTGCACTTCAGCCTGGGCAACAAAGTGAGAGACCCTGTCTAAAATAAATAAATAAATAAATAAATAAATAAATAATAAATAAATAAATATCAAGTCATTTAGGTCAAGATGCCGAGAACTGGTCACTTCTGAGAGAATGCTGGCATTGAAAAGGGGACCTGCAGTGTCTTAACCCCAAAGAGGGAATTTCAGGTGCTCTTTGGGAGCTTTTTCACACAAATACAGTGTGTATATCACATTGAGGGACTTGAAGCCCGTGTGGGCCACTGCTGCTGCCTGAGGCCACCCAACCAGTCTGTACCACCCTGGTTAGGCTCTGCTCTCCCTCCCCTCTTTGGCTGGGAGGCAGCATTTGACCAGGCTGTGGACAGAGAGGTGCATGGATGAGAAACCACCTCCTCCCTTATCCCCCTAACTCCTGGCACCCTCCTCCTTCCCATCCCCTACCCACCACCCCAGCCCAGGACCATGGGCCTGAGCGAGACTGGCAGGTGGCAGGGACATTCGGCTGCATGCTAATGGCCAAACAGC